>NC_088375.1:45198035-45499375 GCF_037993035.2 Macaca fascicularis
TTGTGTCAACAATGAGCTCTTCCCACTACAGAATCTCAGAGTTGAAAGGACACTTAGAGATCATTGAGCCTAATTTTCTCAACTAGCACAAAGAAATTGAAATAACTTTTCCAAGGATGAACTGCAAGTTCTAGCAGAGTGGAGACAAAACCTAGGTCTCCTGTCTCCTATTTGGATGGGCTTCTGCCACACTTTGCCTAAGAGACAGCAAATTACGGCAATGTTCCAAGCTCTGGCTTTACACTAATGTACTAAAGCACTCAGACAGTAATTTGTGGGATGGCCAGTGGAGGAAGAATGAAATGGCTCTACTCTATATGCTTAAAATAATGTAAAGTCCCCGTCCATCACTCTGAAGACTGCTATTGAAGGAGCTCAGGTGGTACACTCACAGGGTACTGTATCTAAGGAGAAAGATACTGCATTGCAAACACTGTTAACCTGTATGAGTGCGAGTGAGCAGAGATAGATTCCTGGCCTCCTGGCTGAGTCCTGCAAACCTGAGCTTGTGGAGTTACATGGCGGAGATCCCCATCATCACAGAGCCACTGCAGCACACTTGGTCATGCATGCATTCTCACAGGCACACACAGCCCCATAGCGGCAGGCTGTTCCCACCGGCTTCAGGGACATCATCCGAGGACACTTCCTTCACCCATCTGCTGTTCTGGGAGGCTCAATTGCTCAGAATTTGTATGTGACATTTGCCTCATTGTGAAGTGGGTATAAAAGAGTGTTAGTGAGCAAGGGAAAGTGCCGACAAAATCCTGTCTAAGCTTAAGGTAGATCTCCTTAGTGTCTCTGCCTCTGATTTCTCACGGGTTGTATAGGCTGTGAGCAAAAATTGAAAACACGCTTACGTTTTTGGAATAGCCATCAGAATGAGTTTAAGACTAATGCTTCTGATAAAACCTCATAGCTAGCTATCCCCTACATAGAAACTAATAATAAATCATGTTAACTTACTACGTTTTAACTTAAGAGACAGCTTCATAGTACTAGTTTCCCATATGGGGGCTGGGAGAAGACCTCGTGTTCTCATACCAACAATGTCAATAGAAAAGATCACACTTTTGTTCTCATATATCAAGTTTAAATAACTATTTACCTTTTTAAGATTCTATTTTATGTTAATGAATGTGATTGGTATCACTTGTATAAAATATAAATAAAGAATACTTACTTATTTTTCTGCCTCATAGCCCTTACTTTGTATTAAAGCCCAACATGCCAGCTTTATTTAAATGTCTTAATCCCATTACAAAGGGTAAATGCGACACAAAAAGAGTTTTAAGGGCCAAATGATTTCCAGTCTGGAATATTACATATGAAATAATCTGAAAAAGTCAAATCAAACTCTATCCTTGGGAAAAAATACTATATGTATGTCTTGCATGACACTGCCAAATGAACATAAGCTCTGATTTTGATGTTTTTATTTCTGTTGTTTTTGAGAGAACTGAAGAATCAAAAATCAGTTATGATCTCTCTTCTCAGGTATATTCTCTGGCATCAAAACACTCCATGGTGACTTCAAGAAGCCAGCCTGGTGGGTGTCCAGGTGGTGCAGGGGAAGGCACAGAGCTACCAGTTGCTCAAAAGCTGAGGAGGTAAAGAAGGAATGGCCCATGGTGCTGCTATACCCTGATTCCTGGGAACCTGATGCCTAGCAAGACAGTGGGGGAGAGTAGAACCTAGAAGAGGAGCAGCCGCATCTTCCCACCCACAGCAGTTTCTTTTCCTGGCTGCATATCCATCACTCCCTATAGCCTGGACACTCTGAAGAGAAGGACCATCCTTAGACCCCATAGATTGAAAAGGATGAGTCACTGACTTTTTGAGGCACCATCTAGCTGCAGTATGTGTCTGGCCCTGAAAGGTAATGCTATCATCAAGGACTTGCCACTGCCTCTGTGATCTGTGAAACACCCATGGATGACACCTTCTCTCCACAAAACTGGTATCCCACAATGCACATATTGTTGGGTCCATGAGGGGCATGCTCTTTGCTTGGGAGGCAATGCTAGCACTTTACCTGCAGGTACCAGAAGAAGACTAAAAGACTGAATCCAAGTGAACAATAGCGCAGTTGAAGGAACTAGACAAGCAGCAATGAAAGATGTTGGAGAAGATGTGAGTAGAAGATTTAGAAGAGGAAATGGATATCACTGGAAGGAAAACAAATACAAGTAAAAACGATGAGATGGACTGCGCATGAAGAATGAGAGAAGATATTGTGAAAGCTGAAGCCGAAGAGAACTTTACTGTCTAAGAGTTTTCACAGAAAAGGGAGGTCTTTTATATCAATAACCAAACAAAGCACCCCCTCTACTTTTTTTAAAACCAAGGAAGAGAAAAATCAGAATATGAATTTGATGAATCGGGACAGAGACAGGTCTTGGTTCTGCAGGATGAGGTTTGATTCATCTGGAAAACAACACCAGGTTGAAGCCATTCACTTAGGAGAGAAAAAAGGAAGCAAAGATGCAGTGGTCAGCGGAAGCTTGTTCGTTTCTCTGCACTGTGAGATTCCCACTGCATCAGGAGGCAGTATATCAGAAAAAGAAAGTCCGGAACTGAGAAGATGAAGACTTTTATGAGAGTGATAATGACATATTCTTTCATTCAGCTGACCTGATTGAGAAGTATCTGAATCAAATTATAAAGGCTGGGAAGATTGATGAGAAGCCAGAGACCTTTGCATCATTGGTTGCAAAGTTAAATGATGCTGAAATCGGAAGCCTCAAGCAAAGTTCTATCAGAATCACCATCTCAGGCTTCTTTAGATGTGTTCATGTCAAAAGTGAAATAGAGAAATTCATTCATTAAATGGTATGTCTCAGAAGAAATTTTGAGGACTTTGAACTGACGAAACTATAGAGACTTAAAGGATTGATAAAAATTATAAAGCCAGCAGAGACCTCAGAACTAAAAATGATTGAAAATTAGACTAAAGATGCAGACGAAAAACTACAAAGCTTATATTGACTCTCTTTGCTGCCATAAAAGGGGGAAGCAAATTCAAATAAAAAACTGGAACGGTAAAGAATTTACTCTCCAAGCACTTCTCATTCTAATGAAAATGAAAGATGAGCCTGAAAAAGAGTAAAGAAAGTTTAGGAGGAAGAAAAGAACAGAAAACGCATGAGAAGAAAAAAAAAAAAAGAGGATAGAAGCAGTAGGCTGGAACAAAAATTAGAGCCAGAATAATCAGTGCAGGGAATGAGGTATTTCCCAGATTTCACATGTTCTCAAGAAATAGAAAACCATGGCAATATGTCTCAGCCAGATGAAACAGAAGCATTATTATCAAGAGATTAATAAAATAGCCTCATCACTCAAGGAACCTCCAGCATCAAAAAAATAAATGTGAGAAAAACAAAGATAATTTTTTAAGAAAAGCTTCAAGTCCAAGCAAATTCATTTATTTATTTTATTTTATTTTATTTTATTTTATTTCATTTTATTTTTGAGACAGATTTTTGCTCTTGTCACCCAGGCTGGAGTGCAATGGTGCAATCTCAGCTCACTGCAACCTCTACCTCCCAGGTTCAAGCAATTCTCCTGCCTCAGCCTCCCAAATAGCTGGAACTACAGGCACACGACACCACACCTGGCTAATTTTTTGTATTTTTAGTAGAGATTGGGTTTTACCATGTTGGCTAGGATGGTCTTGAATTCCTGACCTCAGGTGATCAGCCTCCCCACCAGCCTCCCAAAGTTCTGAGATTAGAGGCGTGAGCCACCATGCTGACTCCAAAATGGTGATAACAGGATCCATCTTCATGACAATATTAGCATTGATTGCTTCAGAATTCCAGAGGAAGACCTTGTAGACCAAGCGGCATGAGGCATTTGGGATAGTATATAGAGGTGAATGGTCAGAGAAGGTGTTCAGAAGAGCATTTGTAAAATGTGGTAACTGGTCTTTTTTTCCATTCTTTTAGTTTCTTAAATTTATCTAACTGTTTGATTCTTCTAAGTTTGGTATTTATATGTAAGGGTGTTTGTGTGTACATATACAAAAATGAAACCAATGCCTCTTGAGAATTACAAATGGAGAAAATTGACCCTACTAAAATGAGAAGGCAAAAAAAAAAAAAAAATTGTCATGAAAAGAAAAGAAACACTTTGGTATGATGAGTTCATGATTCTATTTCTCAAGTACGTTGTTTCTTCTAATTTTTAAGATTTTATAATAAAACAAAAGAAAGATATTTTCTTACTAGGCTACAAGTATCTTCTCATTTAGTAAGGGAGCGGATTCAGAGACTATTTTTGAAATTTTCTAGTATAAACTGATTTTTATTATATTAGATATTTCAAATATTTGATTTAAAATGCTATTGGAAATAAAATTCATGAATTATGTTCATTAGAGCTTAGTTTGGGAATTTACAGATTTTTTATGGTTATAAAATGCATATTAGATAAACATTTTCAATGCACATTGTTTTCTTTTAAAGGAAAAAAAAAGGTATCTGTTTTCAGGTTACCTGTGGGCAAAAAACAGGGTATATTCACTGAAAGGAAATAATTCAGGAAATCAGGAACTTTTGGTACATAATGTGGCCTTCAAAATATCTTAACGCATTTTTGACAGCTATCTTACTTTTAAAGTAGTAAAAACAATCTGATATTCCATATTTGACAAGACAGGATTTTATCGAAGATTATCAAGTCGTGACCTGGTGATAAGATCTGAAAAATATTTAAGGAAAAAGTAAAAAATGGAGCCATATAAATAAAGGTGATTTGGTAATAGAGGTATAATAATCTCAGTAAGTTCAAGTTGTGGTGGAAATTTAATGAATACTGCTAAGTTCAGTGTAATTCAATCCCAAATTATATATTCTTGATCACCTTTAATTAAAACAGAAATCAGTGGTTCGGTGCAGTGGCTCACGCCTGTATTCCCAGCACTTTGGGAGGCCGAGGTGGGAAGATCACCTGAGTTCAGGAGTTCAAGACCAGCCTGGCCAACATGGTGAAAGTCGTCTCTACTAAAAATACAAAACTTAGCCAGGCATGGTAGTGCACGCCTGTAATCCCGGCTACTTGGGAAGCTGAGGCAGGATAATCGCTTGAACCCAGGAGGTGGAGGTTGCAGTGGGCTGAGAATGAACCACTGCACTCCAGCCTGGATGACAGAGTGAGCTCCATCTCATAAATATGTGAATAAATAAATATTAGTATTATACATGCAGAATTCCACTTGGAGTTACAAGATGGTTATATCTAGGCTGAGTTGCACCTGCATTAAATTTTTTTTTCCCCTAGGAGAGTGTTTTGTGTATTTGTTTTCAATGTGATGGTTTTAAATTGAGCATATTATCTGCTTCAGTGTTTTTCAAATTGTGAAAGTGTCCAGTTTGAAACATATTTTTTTTCTTTCTTCAACTTCTAAGTTCAGGGGTACATGTGCAAGACATTTTGGTTTGTTACATAGCTAAATGTGTGTCATGGTGGTTTGCTGCACAGATCAACTCATTACCTAGGCATTAAGCCCAGCATCCATTAGCTATTCTTCCTGACACTCTCCACTCCCCTAACCCCCTTTCAACAGGTGCCAGTGTGTGTTGTTCTCTGCCGGCTGTCCATGTGTTCTCATCATTCAGCTCCCACTTATAAATGAGAACACACAGTGTTTGATTTTCTGTTTCTGCATTAGTTTGCTAAGAATAATGGCTTCCAACTCCATCCATGACCCTGCAAAGGGCATGATCTTGTTCCTTTTTATGGCTGCATAGTATTTCATAATATAAATGTACCACATTTTATTTATCCAGTCTATCATTGGCAGGCATTTGGGTTGATTCCATGTCTTTGCTCTTGTGAATAATGCTGCAATAAACATATATGTGCACGTGTCTCTATAATAAGAGACACATTTCGCATTGCTACCCAAACCCTCTCTCTGTTAAACACACACACACACACACACACACACACACACACACACACACACACACACACACAGTATTTAATGCTTACTACATTATTGGTGTATGTTCTGATTGATCTATCGTATTCTATTCTATCAGGTTTTTTTTTTCATTTGAAAAGTGCTGCCTGTGGCCCCCCAAATTCAACCTGAAGTTGAAAGCATAGTCTATTCTCTTACCTTTGGCAAATGCCACACATTTCATTACTTAATGTGGCCTCAAAGGCAATTATATTTGTGAGCATTTAACTAGATTAGGAACAATTGTTGTAAAATCTGAAGGGAACATTTTCAAAAGCTGATCAAACAGGGTGAAACAAATAGTGTTGGATGAGAAGGGGAATCTTAGATTCAGGAAGAGAAGATAAATGGTGTACATTATTTCTATTTACTATTAACCACTTGACTCACCAATGAACCTGGAAAATCAATGAGCATGCTTTTGACTGCAAGAATAGAAAACCCGAACACAAATGACATTAAATAGTAAGAATATATATTTAAAACAAACTGAATTAAGTAATAAAGATATTTATTATGACCCAAGTCTAAAAGTTCAGAGCTTGAGTAAGTTTATTTACAATGACTCAATGATGTTACTAAGTAATTTATTTTCTCATATTACCATTTTACTATTTTGAATATTTGATTCATCCTTGTGGCCTTCAGGTAGCTCCAACAGGAATTCTTTCTTGGTCATGACAAAGAGAAAAAATATATATCTCCCAGGGATGGAATGTAAGTCCTTAATCTAGTCTGATTAGTCCAACATAGATTGTATTGGATCCTTTGGATCAATTCTGGGGATTGCCAGCCATTGATTGGCTGCAACTAATTCAGAACTATTCCTAGAGTTGAGAATGAGTTCAACTTCTCTGGAGTCACACAGCGGAGGAGTATATCTAGCATCAAAATTAGGATTTGGTTAGAATGGGAAAAGTTGTGGGGAGGGGCTAGATAATACATGTTGGGAAGGCATAATCCATGTTTTTTTATAGATCCTCTTTGATGGAACTCTGTTATTTCATGGTTTCAACTTTCCTTGATTCCCTATAGCTGAAGCTTGGACTGTCATGGAAAAGATCAGCTTTATCTTAAGAGCTGGGATATATACCAGCCTTAGTCGTGTACCAGAGAACAGGAAAGTTAGCACCACTCATATCCAGATTGCTTAGCATCAATGATCTTTATTTGTATTTATTTCCAACTATTTATCACACTTAAGTGACTGAGATTCATTTTTATTTTTCACTACCATCTTTCTCCTATTTTATTCTCTTGCATTTCAGTGTGCATGATGATAATCAGCCTGATTCCTTACCATATTTAGGACTTCAGCTGCGACTTATTCAAGCCAGTCTTGTTACCTAGAACTTTGAGTCCTTCCCTAATACCAAACTTTGTATTTAATACCACGCTTCTGCTGAAAATCATTATCTTGCCTATTTGGATCTCCAAGTAGCTCTTGATTCTTGTTTTCCAGTTGTCATGTTAATGGGCACATTGTTGACTCCTGCTGTATTTATGTAACCATAATTGCTTTTCTTTAAATTTTCTTAGCTCATCTTGCCACAATTTCTAAGAACTCCTACCTAGTCAACTGGTATTCCTTTTACAGACTGCTCTAGATTTTGTCTAAACTTTAGTACTGCCTTACATTTTTTTTTAACACATGTAGTCCAAGATGTTGACCTCTTCCACTCTTATCCATCCAATTACAATAAACCCTTCCATGCTTGCTATGCATATCACATACTTCTCTTTCTCCCTTTCTGATCTGTCTGGACTAAGTATTTCATTTGGTCCCATAATGTATCTTTTTAGAAACTATATAACAGATTCTAAAATTCGACTTTCCCAATTGTGTATAACCTATTTATTAGTACTCTTGAGACTGACATGATAGTTTATTAATTTTTTTATTCCTCCCCTATAGAATTTAGCCTTGTGTGTTACAATAGTCAATAAATAGAATGAATTAATATACATATGAATGAATATAACAAATGAATGAATCAATATATAGCTCTGAAAATTCTCCCTTTTGCCCATAAATCTCTTCTAGATATTTCTGATTTCCTGTACTAAAACAAAACCAAGGTTTGGAGTCCTGGGTGTTAAAAAAAAAAAAAAAAAAAAAAAGGGGGAATACTTTGTACTGTTAGAGGACTTTTTTCAGTATTCAAATTGTGCCAACTCACCCAATCGTACTCTTCTTCATTACTACTTAAGGAAAATTCAATCTTTAAGTCACAGGCCTGACACAAATGGAGAAATAGACACCCACTGTCTACAGAATTAGCACTTGCTGAAGTATATGAAATGTTTCCTAGTAATATAAGATTGAAAAGTTCAGGAAAAGGAAATGGATTGAGAAACTTGTTTTCTTTTTCTTTCTTTCTTTTTCTTTTTCTTTTTTTTTTTTTTTTTGAGATGGAGTCTTGCTTTGTCACATAGGCTGGAGTGTAGTGGCGCAATCTCGGCTCACTGCAACCTCTGCCTCCTGGGTTCAAGCAATTCTCCTGCCTCAGTCTCCTGAGTAGCTGGGATTACAGGCATGGGCCACCATGCTTGGCTAATTTTTGTATTTTTAGTAGAGACGAGGTTTCACTATTCTGATCGGGCTGGTCTTGAACTCCTGCCTTGTGATTTGCCCAACTCGGTCACCCAAAGTGCTGGGATTACAGGTGTGAGCCACCATGCCTGGCTGAGAAACTTTCTTAAAGGATAATTGACATACTGACATTATATAGAGCTTGAAAAAATACAAAGGAAAGTGCAGGTCTATCAAGACTGGTGTATGTTTTGGTACCGAACTCCTAATCATATACCCTGGATTAAATTGCAGAAGCATTTAATACATCTATAGCACACATTTTAAAAGCTGGAATGATGAAAATATTCACCAGTTCATGATGTATTTTTTAAGTGAATAGATTTTAATCAGGCTTTCCTAGAGTTTATAATAGATATTTATTCTTTTAACATGGTAGTTATATTTCAGTTTTTACCTTATGAGCTACGAAACATGTGGTGAACCAGTGTAATAAACCAGAAATTATAATAACTTTTAAGACACTCTTCTGAAAGGGCCTAATCGATTTGTAGATTGTGTTATCCTCATGTTCCTGTCTGTGTTATACTACATAAAAAGAGGGTCCTTGCTTGTCTCTGAAGGATAATATTAATCTTACTCTTCAAGTAAGCACCCAGTATATCTCAAATGTTAGAAAGAGAGCCTTATTCAGTGTTGCTGAGTTCATAAAGGGTGACATTTCTTCCTTAGGAAGCAGCATTCAGAATATTATGATGAGACATCCCACCTGGGAGGTAAAGATCAGCTTCCATACTCTGCAGAACGCTGCTCCCAGAACCAGCACACAGGGCCATGACTTTGACTTTAGAACTCTAAGGTCCTCCCTACTCTAAGAACTAAGCACATATGTGATAGTTTTAAGTGGCTTTTGATTTGCTCTGTCATGGTTGTCAGGGAGATAGATTCATCCAGTATGCACAACCATCCCATTCCACTATGTGGAAGCAAAGGCTTCTCCAGTCCAAAATTTCAGTCTTTTGATGCCATTTTATGTTCTGGGAGAGAAAAGCCACTACCTGCATCAAAGTCTTCTGAGTATAATTGAGACTGAGCCATGTTTGTTTATCATCATCAATCCCAGCAGACAAAGAAGTAGAAGAAATATTCACAACTTTTTTTCACTGCAGACATGACTTTGTCCAGGTCTTCGGTGGGTTCTCTCTGCAGAGTAGTTGGAAGCTTTGAAAGGATGCAACAGCCTGGAGGTCCAAGCTCCAAGCTCTTTAGCCAACCAGTTGCAGAATCCCTGCATTGCATTCTATAGAGAAGGAATTAAAAAATTAATCACAGGCTATGTGAGGAAAATACATACCAACTTCGTTCTCCAGACCCTGGATTACCAGGAGCTCTTTCCAGGTTTTCTAAGTTATGTGCCTTATAGGTCTGAAAATTGGTGGATGGTAGGAGAGAATGAGGTCTGCCTTCCTTCACAGCACCTCCTCCATCACTCCCTCAATAAAGCCATTGGTCTGGAAGAGTGTGTTTGTAGTACGTGATGCTCTTGGTTCCGCCAGTAATCCAATATTCTCATAACTCTCAGCAAATGAGAGGGATGCAAAGTCATTCAAGGAGGCAAGCAGAGCCTTCAAATCCATGAAATAATGAGATTTGCAGATCAGGGAATCTTTACGCAGGACAGATTCCATGTCCTGATACTACGCCATTCTCTAGATTCTTCTAAACCTGGCAAGCTTGAAAGTGAAGCCCTCTCGGGCCACCACACTGGCTTTGAGTTATTTACTGTTACATTTGAAAGAGCCCTTGGAAATAACATAATAGAACACCCTCGTTTCTCAGATTAGAAAACCGTGAGGCTCTATAGCTTGAAGCCACAGTTAACAACAATGGGAGACACTACAGTACAGTGCCTGTCTTAACGAGAAGTGACTCTGAAGCTAAACTGAATCCCAAAGCCACAGCTGTGTAACCACAGGCACATTCCATAACCTCTGCAGTTTCTCCTTCTGAAGAATGGAAATAATAGTACCCAGTAGATAATGCCGCAAGATTTCCACATAAAGCTGAAAACAGTGCCTGTCCTAGAAGAAGCACTAGGTTTGTGATTGCTAAATAACATTAGTAGGGCTCCTTTACACCTGCAAACTGCTCCCTCTGTGTTGCCTCACTCACCCCTCATTTCAGTGTTACTTCAAGCCTTTCTGGGTCAGTGAAGAGCCACGTGACACAGCCAGTAAATCTTTGAGTCCTGACTCCTGACCCGTTAGCCCCATGCTGTTGTGTGGTAGGCAGTTTTCTGCCCCCATCTTCTTTTTTGTCCTCCTTCTCTGCAGCATCGCTGTAACAGTCATAACCTGCTTTAGCCAGGACCTGCCACTACCCGACATGTTTTAGAAACAATATGTGAAGCAAAAGGCTTGATACTCCAAACTCATCTGCGTGAAAGGATTGAAGTCTCTATGTGGACATTTAGGAATGACAACTGTGGAAGAATTTTGTTTACTTGTGAAAATATTCAGAACACACCTGGAGCATGAAAATTTTAATTCAAAAAGCTACACAGGAAGTCACCTTTCTATATATCTTTCTTGTGTGTTTTATTTTTATTTCTAACAAAAAGATAATTCTGTGACAGCAGTCCTATGTCAAAGGCACAGAAGAGGGGAATGAATTAAAAGATTGATAGAGCTTCATTTGAATAGGCAGTAACACAAGCTAGAAAACTGCTGATGCTAAAAAAAAAATGAATTTGGATTAATGTTTTTCATGATGACATTTAATTGATGCTGCCAAGATTGAAGAAATACTCCACTCTCTAAAACACCTTTTGCTTCTTGAAACCTTATTCGTGTAAAAGATTGTAATGTCCCTCCCTGCCTTACTCCAAAGAAAAGAGGAAAACCTAAGTAACATTTTTATTAAATCGTTGTGGATAACCAATTACAACTTATATATAGCAAATACATTTTCTAAGTTTTTCAGACTGTCTCGATTGAAATTGTAAATAAACTAGTCATAATCATTACTGCCATCATCATCATTGATCGCTAGCAACAGCAGCAAATAATCATTACTGTCATCATCAACAGCAGCAGATTGTTAGCAACAGCAGCAACAGTGTTACCACCTTCCTCTCTTGTATATGTATCCTATGCTTCTGCCTTTGGAGATGTTATATGTTTTTATAGCATATATTTAAGTTGCATAATATGATGTTTTGACATGCTCATACACAAAAAAATGGGCATGAAAACCAACTAAATTAACATACCCTTCATCTCACAGTTACTTGTGTTTTCTTTTGGTGGCAAGAGAACCTAAAATTTACTCTTATGTTTTAGTTGATTTAGGGCAATAAAGTGTCTCTTCATGTCTTTGGAAGAAAAAGAAAAAATGAGTTTAATTTTTCAGGTAAATTACTTTTAATAATTGGAATATTAATTATTTAAATAATATCATCCATATTCAATAACCACTTGATCCTTTTTTAAGTCATACTTTAAGTTCTGGGATGCATGTGTAGAACGTGCAGGTTTGTTACATAGGTATACGTGTGCCATGGTGGCTTCTGCACCCATCAACCTGTCATCTAGGTTTTCACCCCCAGATGCATTAGCTGTTTATCCTAGTGCTATCCCTCCCTTTGCCCCATACCTCCCTACAGGCCCTGGTGTGTGATGTTTCCCTTCCTATGTCCATGTGTTTTCATTGTTCAACTCTCACTTATTAGTGAGAACATGAGGTGTTTGGTTTTCTCTTCCTGTGTTAGTTTGCTGAGGATGATGACACATTAAAAAGCTTATCCATTTGGCTTCATCTCTGGGATGCAAGGCTGGTTCAACATACACAAATCAATAAATGTAATCCATAACATGAACAGAACCAATGACAAAAACCACATAATTATCCCAATAGATGCAGAAAAGGCCTTCGGTAAGATTCAACACCCCTTAATGCTAAAAACACTCAATAAACTAGGTATTGATGGAACATATCTCAAAATAACAAGAGCTATTTATGACAAACCCACAGCCAATATCATACTGAATGGGCAAAAGATGGAAGCATTCCCTTTGAAAACCAGCACAAGACAAGGATGCCCTCTCTCACCACTCCTATTCAACATAGTATTGGAAGTTCTAGCCATAACAATCAGACGAGAGAAAGAAATAAAGGGTATTCGGCTGGGTGTGGTGGCTCATGCCTGTAATCCCAGCACTTTGGGAGGCTGAGGTGGGTGGATCACCTGAGGTCAGGATTTCGAGACCAGCCTGGCCAACATGGTGAAACCCTGCGTCTACTAAAAATACAAAAATTAGCTGGGTGTGGTGGCACATACCTGTAATCCCAGCTACTTGGGAGGCTGAGGCACGAGAATCACTTGAACCAGGGAGGTGGAGGTTGCAGTGAGCGGAGATCATGCCACTGCACTCCAGCCTGGGCAATAGAGTGAGACGCAGTCTCAAAAAAAAAAAAAAAAAAAAAAAAAGAAAGAAAAAAAGAAAAAGAAATAAAGGGTATTCAAATAGGAAGAGAGGAATTCAAATTGTCTCTATTTGCAGATGACATAATTGTATATATTTAGAAAACCCCATTGTCTCAGCCCAAAATCTCCTTAAGGTGATAAGCAACTTCAGCAGTCTCAGGATACAAAATCAATGTGCAAACATCACAAGCATTTCTATACACCAATAATAGAAAAACAGAGAGCCAAATCATGAGTGAACTCCCATTCACAATTGCTACAAAGAGAATAAAATACCTAGGAATACAACTTTGAGTCTTAATAAAATTCCATGTATCAATCCAAATGACTAATATTTTATTTAAATATATCTTCACATTTATTAAAGATAGCATTTCAAGTGTGGTGGCAAAATCACAGAAGCAAAGATTTTAATTTTAAAATATTTCACTGAGAAAGTGAAGAAAACTGGTTTCTTTGCAGAGCAGTTGAGACAATGTTGCATTCTGAGTGTGACAGTTATAGAGAAACCTGATTAGTAAGTACAAGAGAAAGCTACTTGTGATGCTGTGATCCTCCCCTCCTCTTTCTCTTCCTTTTATATGTTGTTCCATCAATTTGTTCAACAAATATTTGTTGAGCAGTCACTATATGTTAGTTCTATGCTGGGTGTATTATATTTGAAAGGTAATGCAGAGTAAACACCCACGGAGGGAGAGGTGGTGTTTCAGTTAGAGTAGTCAGGGAAGCCTCTTTGATGTGAAATGAGCAGAGAAAAGATCTGAATAAAATGAGAGAGAGCAGGAGAAAGAAATGCACATACATGGGAAGATTATGTCAGGCAGAGCAACCAGCATGACTTACCCTTGCATTGTCTATTTTTCCCTGATTTATATGACTGCCACCATTGGCATGGTCATATTCTTATAAAATTTAACTGCCCTAGTCGCTTAGTTCAGTCTAGTATCTGAATGAAATTGGAATAGTCAGCATTTTTCTCTGGTATTTTTTCTGAACATCTTAATGAGTATAGATAGCAACTATGTCCGCAGTTATGAGTCCTATAAGTCAGAAGTAAAGAATTAAGCATTGACCTGGCATGGTGGCTTACGCTTGTAATCCCAGCACTTTGGGAGGCCGAGGCTGGTGGAACACAAGTTCAAGAGATCGAGGCCAACACACTGAAACCCTGTCTCTACCAAAAATACAAAAATTAGCTGGGTGTGGTGATACGTAGTCCCAGCTACTTGGAAGGCTGAGGCAGGAGAATGGTGTGAACCCGGGAGGCAGAGGTTGCAGTGAGCTGAGATCGTGCCACTGCGCTGCAGCCTGGCGACAGAGCAAGTCTCCATCTCAAAAAAAAAAAAAAAATTAAGCATCAGGTGCATTATGGTCATGTTACTCACCATGTGGGGAAAGTAACAAAGGCAACATAAAAATAAACCCAGATAAAAGACCAGAAGATTCAAGTTCATGATTTCAGTGTTCCCGATACCTGCTTGCACCCTAAACTATCTTCTGATCTTATTCATTATCCTTTTTCTCCTAATCAACTTTAGATTGACTTGGATTGCTACCATTTTTAGCCAAATGAGTCCACATGAAGAGCTACTGAGTGAATTTAAGTACAGGAATTTGAAAGTTGCTACTCAAGCACAGAAGGTAGACTTTGATGGGGACCAACAAAGACGTTTCTACCTTTGTAAGTTTGGAAATAATTGAAAAATGAGCACAAGTTTTCAAAATAAAGAGATAAAAATATGAGTTATATTACTGGAAAAAAAAACCCAACAATCTTGATAGGATGTGCATGGTCTTTCCAACTCTGGACTCAAGAATTAAGTTGCCCATTTGGTCTCAGTCAGAGCTGAGAAACCATAAGACCTTCAAACAGTCGTTTCCTTTAACTTAAGAGAAAGGGTAGCACAAAACGTGTGTGTTCTATAGGCAGGTTGATTGGCTCAGAAACAAAGTCTAAAAGGACCCCTCGGCCTCCTCTTAGAGGCAAGATAGAGTGAAATATTCAAAGAAAAGCTAGCATTATTACTCTAATAGAAATCCCTTGTGAGGAAGTGATATAGTGGTTACTTCCTAAAATAAAAGTATCTTCTTGAAACTGTAGTATATAGTGGAAAGACAGGAATTGGACAGAATTTGAATATCATTCTTTCCCTCTTAGATAAGCAATCTAGCTTTTTGAGTATAATTTTATAACGTTTTTAAATGGAGAATGATTATCTCTATTCATGTGATTATTGTGAAGGTTATATGAAATGAGTATAAAATATTCGATCTGTTATTGCATACAAAGTTTCATGTGTGAAATTTAACTTGTAATTTAATAACAGTTTTCAATATTATACTTAACATGTTAGATACACTTCATATAGGAAATGTCATAATATTTATTTTCTTGAAATCTGATTATATCAGACTCTAAGCCATTATATCTCCTGGCTAGTGAAATTCAATTTGTCATTGCAGGAACTTTTTTAGAGCATCCGAGATCATATGATCTCCCATGCTGACATACTTCTTGCCTAAGACTTACCTTTGAGATTAAAGTTTGTCAGTTTCTCATATTCCATGATTTTTTGCTGAGGCTGGGGACCCTTATACCTAGGGATCATACTGCCTTGGTGCTACATACAAACTTCTCCCCACCAGGAGGATATGCTGCCAACCTAGGGAAATGAAAAGACATGGGCCATACCATCCACCTACATAAATCTTTCTCTGAAAATTAGAGAGATTTTCTCTTTTCCTGGATGCCTTGACCACTCACCTCTCTAGTCTCATATAGTCCTATAAAGTTAGAGAGAAAATTGAAAGAGAAAAACCAGATTGCCATGTAGTCTATTGATAACTTGGCTCTTGGCCTGCAGCAAAATTCTTAGAATAAGCAAGAGGATATATGATGGAAAAACAAAGTTAAGGCTGAAATTAGTATGTCCTTAAATTATTCTGACCCAGCAATATTTATTTTTCTGATTGATTTTTTAAAATATAATGCTCACATGGAATCTGTCTTGTAGAAGATTAAAGTTAGCAGTGTTCTTTATTCTTTTGCTTTGTGCCTCTTTGGATAGAAATCTCATTAAGGAAAATCATATTTTATAAATATTTTTAGCTTTGAATTGTTTTAAAGTATGTAGTAAAATTATATACTTAGCAAAATGTAATATAATACAATTAAAATTTGTAGCTCTGATTTTTAGAATAACTTCAGAATAGTGTATTTCAGCTCCCTGTGAAATGGAAACCATTTTAATGAGCTGACATAAAACTCCTATTGTAATATCTAGCTATAAATGCTTTCAAAACCAGTTATTTTTTCCTAAAAGAGGAAGCTTATGTTTCTTGGGGAGAAATAGAAACACTAACCTTTTTGAAATATATATTTTAACCATTGATTATTTGGCCTGTTCTGAGAGAACAGGAGAAATTTTAAACTAGCCAAAAAAGAGAACAAATCAACAACAAAAAAAACTTTTACAATCAGCTGAAGCAGAAGGTTCTAAGTCGTTGGAACTTATTTATTCTATGCTTGAGAGACTCTTGGAGCCATGCAAAGCTGGGTATTAATACATGGGCAAGCACAAGACAGACAGGGCAGATGTTGCATTAATCAAAATTCACCGAAATTTGAGAGCAGCTGTGTGGTTTGAGATGGCCATTCTGGCACAAAAATTATGCAAGGACCAAAATAGATACTACCATACATTTAAAAAACTAATAAGAAAAAAGCTAAATTCCATTGTAAAACCTGACCAAAATAAAATTATATTCCCATAACAAAAGAGCAGTCAGTCAATCATAATATATGAGAATTAGAGTTTTCCCTGGGCAATAAACCCTAAATTCTCAGAGTCAATTGAAATCTAAATCACCTCGCCATCATTTTAAATCTAATATATCTTCATTTACATAAAAGTATAGCTGGCCAATGTAGAGTCCATCTCAATCATGATTCAGAATAGTGCCATTAATTCACAAATGACTTCTAAATTCTCATCTGTCAAGAAAATTAAGACCCTGACAGCTCTGAGTTTCTGTATGGTAGGCTACACAGTATAATGGAAAGAGAATGGGAGTCAACAGCACCAGATAATCTCAGCATCATTACTTACCAGTGAGGTTTTAAGGGTATTTTTTTCTAAATTTCCTGACTCTTGTTCTTCTTCTTCTAAAATGAGGATATCTATACTTGCCATCTCAGCTCCTCTCTGCTCTTCCCTCTGGAACACACCCTGGATAGACTTTCATTTCTACCACTCCACTGAAAGAGCTCTTGCTAAAGTTGCTAATGGCTCCTATGCTAATACATTTGATGGTCAAATCTCCTCCCGCATTTTATTTGTTTGCCAACAACATTCTACAGAGTGTAACTAATTTAACTTGATTTTGTATGGAACCACTATCTTTTGGTGGAACCCCTACTTTATTGGCCATTCTTTCTCAGTCTTCTTTTCAAATTCTCTTCTTCTAAAAAAAATCTAAAACAACTTTCAAGTTAAAATTTTAGGATACATGTTTATATTTTGAGGAAATGTAAAAGGTCTGAGGTTTTGCAGTGCTTGCATCTAACAAGGTAGCTTGGCACTGCTTCATGTATGTCAGAAGACATGAGAATCCTGGGTCAGAGATAAAGGACAGCTTGTTATTCAGAGCAATAGCAGAAGCCAGAGAAGCATTGCTGTGTCAGTTACCCTAGTTCCTTTGTTAGAGGATGATGTGATGAGGGGTGGCTGTTGTCTATATACACAATGGAGTATGTTAGGAGAGAGAATCACTGATATTAGAAAGGCTTGATTGTTATATAGGAGGCCATTGGAAAATCTGCCTATTCTCCCCTTCAGAGAGAGGCATTAATTGTATTACCCTGGAGTATAATCACATATGCACCAACGAAGGAGGTGAGAGACATTTTTATATTTAATATCCTGAGATGTAAGCAAATCCTTTGTGGAGAGATATCTCTATCTTCCCTGACACTTGTGTATTTAAAAACTTAAAAATACTATTTGGAACAAAAGAGCTATTATCTTGTCATGTGGACACATGAGAGATCAATGGAAAATTGTCACCAACACATAAGCTTCTTTCTATTTTAGTTTATGAAAGTGCTTTCTGCTTGCCTTTATTTAGCTTTGCCATAAAAAGTAATATTGCTTTGATGATTCAGAATTTAAGACAGTTTCCAAAAGTATTGACAAAGTATTCCATAATAACATCTTATCTTTGCAATATTTTCTTTTATAGTATTGATAAAGAATTATAGCTTATAATGGACATTCAAACACTGAAAAACACCAGCAGGCTTTATTGGATAGCATTTGAATAATGTAACATTTGGATCTCCTAGCAAGTTTACTGCATTATACAAAATGACTTGCTGAAATTGCCAATTTAAAGACTTATTCTTCTCCCAAAACATGTAACTTCTTGGAAACACCACTCATAGGTCTATACTTTCAAAAAGCATACCACGTATTTAAATTTATCAACAGTTATTTTATTTGCAATGATTCACCATTATGAGTAGATGGGACGACAGACCCACAAATAAAACATGGCGACTGTTACAAACATTGTGACTGCCTTTTTCCTACATGCTCTGGACCCAGTTCATGCAAATGTTGGTCTTAAACTTAACAACCATGTGTTAGTGTTTTCTGTTCTTTCTCTTGATTTGATGTTAGTAGAGTTCTTCAAATTTTATCTTTATGTAAGCTTAATGCTTGCAGATTTATATTTTTTTTCACATTTTCCAAATTTCTCAGCTAATTTTTCTCTAATTTCTGGAGATATAGGGGTAATCCTTAGTGGAAAATACACACACACACACACACACACACACATATATATGTGTGTATATATATATTTATGTGTGTATATATATGTTTCTGGAGATATATATCTTCAATACTGTGTATATGTGGGTTTATTTCTGAGTTCTTTTTTTAATATTCCACTGACCTCTATGCCTATCATTTCACTAATTCCATATTCTCTTGATTACTATAGGTTTAATTTAAATCTTAAAATCAGGTAGCTTGTCTTTCAACTTTCTTTTTTAATTTTAAACTTGTTTTGGTAATCTAAATTGAATTTTCATATAAATTTTAGAATAAATTTGTCAACTTCATTCACAAAATTATATTTGATTTTTGATTGGCACTTGATTTTATTGATAGATAATTTGCAAAGAATTGACATCTTAACAATACTGTGTTGCAGTTGATGAACACAGACTATCTAGGTCTTCTTTAATTTCTCTAAGTAGAGCTCTGTAGTGTTCAGTAAAAAGATTTTGCAAAACTGTTAAATTAGTTCCTAGATATTTTATGCTTTTGTAGCTAATGAAAAACAGGTACCTTAAAATTTTATTTCATTTTTGCTTAATTCTTATACATAAAGTAATTCTTTTTTATATTAAACTTGTATCCCATGATCTTGTTAAATTCACATATTAATTGTAACACTTTTTATTTGTTTGCTTGTTTGTTTTTGGTAGACTCCTTAAGATTTGCTATCTAAACAATTCTGTCATCCACATACAAGAATATTTTCCTTTCTACATTTTTATTGTTTTAACTTTTTTTTTCTTGCATTATTATAGTGGCTAGGACCTCTAATAAGATATTGAATAGAACAAGTGACATCAGACCTTTTTGCCTTGTTCCAAATCTTGGGGTCGGGAAGTTGCTCAATATTAATTATTGCATATTTTGTAGATGTCCTTTATCAAGTTATGGAAGCTCCCCTCTATTCCTTGTTTGCTTAGAGTTTTAATCATAAATGAGCATGACATTTTCAATTTTTTTTTTTTTTTTTCTGCATCCTCTGACTTCTGGCTTCTGTGGTTCCTGATAGAAACTCCATACGTTTGCATCAGTGTTGCCTCTACACCTAGACATGTCTTTGTTTGTATTTATTCTATTTGGGGTTAGCTGAGCTTCTTGAATCTGTAAATTTATTCCATGATTTCTTCAAATAATTTATTTTTGCTACATTTACCTTTTCCTTTCCTTCTGACTTCCAAGTACACGTATATTAGACATTTTGAACAATTAGATCATTGTTCAAGAGCTTCCTGGAGTTTGTTAAATTTTAATATATCTTGCTCTCTTTTCTTTCTACTTGAATTATTTCTATTAATTTATCTTCAGATTAGTTATTTTCTCTGTCACATCCCTTGTTTTCTTAAGACCATAATCTGTATTTTTCTTTAGTTCCAACATTTTTAAGTTCTAAAATTTGTATTTAGTTTACTTTCATATTCACATGCATATTTTCCCTAAGATTTCCATATTTTAAATTTAATACTAGTACATTTGCTTTTCCATCGTTGAGCATCATTACAATATCTGCTTGATAGTCCTTGCTTGATAATTTCAACATGTGGGTCGTCTATTAGTTGGAATCTATTGTTGTCTTTTCCCTTGAGAACAGGTTGCTTTTTTCCAACTCTTTACGATTTAAAAATTTTGTTATTGTATCTCAGACATCATGTTATGTAATAGTAAATATGGATTCACTTATATTCCTTTAAAGTGTGCTAATGTTTTTGTTTTTGCAAATGATTAATTTATTAGTTTGTTTACTCTGCCATTACTAGGGTAGGCAATGGCTCAGACTTCAACTGGAATATCCATCTTCCCATAAGATGAATAGTTCAGGGTTTAGCCAGATACATAGTGGGCACCAAATCTGAGATTCTTTTTCTCCAGTTCTCTTCATTCTAGAAATTCTCTCCTCACTCTACCGGGAACTCCCAGTTCCCCCAGGTTTCTTCCCCTGATTCCTCTGGCTAGGAAGATTTGGGGAAATTCTGTGCTGTAGCCACAGCTGTGGTATCTCTCATGATAAAGCTGCACATATGGAAAATTCATTTCAATCAAATAAATTCCCCAAATTTTAACTTTCCTCCAACTCTGCCTAATTTGACTTGCTTCTCTGAGTCCTCAGACAGTTGTGTTTTAGTATAATGTCCAGAATTTATAATTGTTACCTATACACAGAAAGCTTGGACTTAGTAGCATAGTTTTCTATAAGAAAAAGGAATTTCTCTCACTACCTGTAAGGTATAATTTAATTAAAAGAAAATTCACATATTTAAGTGATTAATTTGATGAATATTGGCAATTATGTATATCCAGGAAATCACCAGCAAAAACAAGATACATAGTATTTCTATCATTCCAGAATGTTCCATTCTTTCCCTTTTCGATCAGCCCCTCATTTTTACCCCAATATAAAGCTAGGGATCCATTTTATTATTTCTCTTGTCTTAGAATAATTCTGCCTTTTAGAAATCATAACAATGAATATAATGTGTATTATTTTGTGCCGTGATTATCACTTTATTTTTTATTTTTTATTTTTAGATGGAGTCTGGCTCTGTCACCCAGGCTGAAGATCCTGGCTGGATAGCCCTGGCACGATCTCGGCTCACTGTATGTTCCACCTCCCGGGTTCACGCCATTCTCCTGCCTCAGCCTCCCCAGTAGCTGGGACTACAGGTGCCCACCACCACCATGCCTGGTTAATTTTTTGTATTTTTAGTAGAGACGGGGTTTCACTGTGTTAGCCAGGAAGCTCTCAATCTCCTGACCTCGTGATCTGCCTACCTCGGCCTCCCAAAGTGCTGGTGTGAGCCACCGTGCCCAACCAGTTTAATGTTTTTGAGAATCATGCATATTGTTGCAGGTATCAATAGGTATCAATCTGATAACTCAGTATTAAATTTCAAAAATATGTTGCATTTTAATTATTGATTCTCCTGTTGATGGAAATTTGTATTATTTCCAATTAGATATTCTTATTAATAAGGCTACTGCGGATACTATTTTCCAAATTGTTTTGTAGACACATTTTTATTTATCTTGAATAAGTATCTAGGACAAAAAAGCTAGGCTATAATGTAGATATAACAAATTTTACAGCAAACTTTCAAACTGTTCTCCAAAATTGTTGAACCATTTTATAATACCACCAGCAATGTGTGATCAGCTGCTCTGTATCCTTGCCAATATGTTCCATTATTTGTAATTTTTATTTTACTCATTCTAGTGTCTGTTAAAATCTTTTTAGAGAAGTATCTATTGAAGATATTTGTTCATGTTTTATTGAGTTGTCTTTTTATTGTTAACTTCTAAAAGCTCTTCACATGATTTGGGTACAGGTGCTTTTTCTACTATATATATTTTGAATAAATTTCTCGAACATTGAATAAATTTCTCGAACATTGACTTGCCTTTTAATTTTATTAGTAGTAATTTTGCCAGGCAGAATATATTTTTTAATTTTGGAATTTAAGTTTCTCCTTCTTATAGTTAGTTTTTCGTGTCCTGCATAAGTTATGTTAGGCTATCCAAAATTACTTAAATATTATTCTTTGATTTTCTGAGAAGTTATTTGCAAGTTTTTACATTCAGGTCTATGGTCTATATAAATTAAATTTTTTGTATAAAGTGAGATAAAAATCAGGGTTTGTGTTTTCATGTGTTAAAGACATGCTCTCTAAACCATGTGAAAGAACGCAGTGAGAAGCTGGTTTTCTACAAACCAAGGAGGGGCCTTGCCTGAAACTGAATTACCCAGCTTCCAGAACTGTGAGAAAATAAGTTTCTGTTGTTTAAAACATGCAGTCTGTGGTATTTTGCTATGGAGGCCCAACCTAACTAACACATTATTATGGCTATTACTAAAAGAAAATAATAAAAAATAACAACTGTTGTCATTGGATATGGAGAAATTGCAACCCTTGTATATTGCTGGTGGCAGTGTCAAATGGTAAAGTCTCTGTACAAAACAATTTACTTAAAAAATTAAACATAGCTGTGGCTTATGCCTGTAATCCAAGCACTTTGGGAGACTGAGGCGGGCAGATCACGAGGTCAGGAGATTGAGATCATCCTGGCTAACATGGTGAAACCCCGTCTCTATTAAAAATAAAAAAAATAAAAAATAAAAAATTAGCTGGGTGTGGTAGCGGGCACCTGTAGCCCCACCTACTCAGGAGGTTAAGGCAGGAGAATGGAATGAATCCGGGAAGCAGAGCTTGCAGTGAGCCGAGATCGAGCCACCGCACTCCAGCCCGGGTGACAGTGCGAGACTCCATCTCAAAAAAAAAAAAAAAAAGTAAATAAATAAATTAAACATAGAGTTCCCACATAGCCCAGCAACTTCATTTCTGTGTATATACCTGAAATAATTGAAAGCAGGGTCTCCAACAGATATTTGTGCACCCATATTTATTGCAAAATTATTCACAATAACCAAAAGATGGAACTAACCCAAGTGCCCACTGATAGATGAATGAATATACAAAACACGGTACATACATACAATAGAATATTATTAAGCCTTAAAAAGGAATGAAAATCTGATAAATGCTACATCAATGGAACTGAAAAGAATTATTGTAAGTGAAATTAACCAGACACAAAGGACAAATATTGCATAATCCCACTTACATAAAATACCTAGAAGAGTCAAATGTTAAATCCAGAGAAACAAAATAGAATAGTGGTTACTGGGGGATAAATGGAGGGAAGGGGTTAATGGGCATTTGTTTTGTAGTCAGTACAAAGTTTCAGTTTGGGATGATAAAAAAGTTGTGGAAGTGGATAGTGACTATCTATGCCACTAAATTTTATGCTTAGAAATGGTTAAAACAGTGAGGGTGCAGCGGCTCATGCCAGTAATCTCAGCACTTTGGGAGACCGAAGTGGGTGGATAGCTTGAGCCCTGGAGTTTGAGACCAGCCTGTGCAATACAGTGAGACCCTGTCTCTATACAAAAAAAAAAAAAAAAAAAAAAGCCACGTGTGGTAGCGTGTGCCTGTGTGATCCCAGTTACTCGGGAGGCTGAGATGGGAAGATCACCTGAGCTTTGGAGGTTGAAGATGCAGTGAGCCAAAATCTTGCCACTGCACTCCAGCCTGGGTGACAGAGTGAGACCATGTCTCCAAAAGAAAAAAAGAAAAAGGTTAAAAGAGTCAATTTTATATTCTGTATAGCTTACCACAATTTAAAAAGACATGTTTCTCTATTAGTTGAGTTGGTAACTTGCTTAGTAATCTATAAATCATATAATGTGTGCTTCTATTACTGAACTTTCTATTCTTTATATTCTACTGATCTGCCTGTAAACTGCTTACTGCAACTTTAGAACAAAATTTGAAATTTGATGGTCTAAGTTCTACAACTTTTTCTTTTTTTCAAGACTGTTTTTTCTGTCTCAAGTCCCTTTGATTTTCTATATATATTTTAGAATTCACCCATCAAATTCTTCAAAAAAAGCTAACTGGCACAAGAAGAGAACACCAAACACTGCATGTTCTCACCCATAAGTGGGAGTCGAACAATGAGAACACATGGACATAGGGAGGGGAACAACACACACCGGGGCCTGTCGGGGGTTGGGGGGCTGGGGGAGGGAGAGCATTAGGACAAATAGCTAATGTAAATGACGACTTGATTGATGCAGCAAACCAACATGGCCCATGTATACCTATGTACCAAACCAGTACATTGTGCACATGTACCCCAGAACTTAAAGTATAATAATAAAAAATAAATAAATAAATAAATACAAATTTAAAAGGAAAAAAAGTTAACTGGATTTATACTGAGACTGTGCTGAATTTAAAAATCAATTTGGAAAAAAGAAAGTTTGCCTATTAATGAACATATTTTTCCATTTGTTTAGGTCTTCTTAAATTTCTCTCAACTGCATTTTGTAATTTTCACAGTAGTCGTCTTACTACACTCCATTTTTGTTTAGATTTACTTCTTGGCATTTTATATTTTTAGATATTAATGTAAATTGTATCATTTTTTGTTTTTCTCTATATTTTGTGACCAGTATATAAAAATACAATTGATTTTTATATTGACATTTTATCTTGCAACCTTCTCAATGCATGTATTAATTTGAATTTTTTGTATATTTCATAGTTTTCTACATACCCAATTATGTATGAAAATAAAAATGGTTTTACTTTTTCTTTCTTTCCAATCTTTCTATATAGTATTTCTTTTACTTATATCATACTGCCTAGGAATTTTGGTACAATGTTGAGTAAATGTATTGAGGGTAAACATCTTTGCAATGGTTACTAATCTTGGAGAAAATGTGGCCCATATTTAATCATTAACTTCTGTCTATTTTGGATTCTGTCTCTTCACAATGCTTCAACATGGATGAAAGTAGCTGTGTGTCTGTCTCCTCTCTCCTAAGAAATGCTCGTACCTTTTTGAAATATAGTTTTGTTAGATTTCCGTGCATTTTCATCTCTCTAATTAAGTCAAACTAAAAAAGTTATGATCTCCATGCATTTTTAGCTCTTTGATTGATAAAAGAAATTAAGGGGAAAATCACTATGTAGTTCCAGTGTGCTTTGTTGTTAGCCTAAAAACAACAGTTACTTGAGACTTTCTACATTATAACTAGACATAATAGGATTAAATCTACTTCACAGCTTTAAATGCCATCTATAAGCCTATGAATTGCAGATTAGTATCCTCTATCCATAGACACAGTGTATTTTCAGCACAGAACTCCAAGTGATTCTTCTAAAACAGTCTGATCATGTCCCTCCACCTGAAACACTCTGGCAAGTCCTCATTTTACTCAGCATAAAAGTCAAAATTCTTCTAATGACAAAAAGCTACATATGATTTGAACCTCAACCTTAATATCTGCTGCTTTGACTCATCTCTCACAATTTTACCTTTGTTCTTTCTGCTGCAGCCACAGGGGAATCTCCACTGTTTTTGAAACAAATCAGGGACCCTCTAGACTCATGCCTTTGCATTTGCTCTCCCTCTTCTGATAATGGTCTTTTTCAGACAGACCCTAAATCCTTCAGATCTCTGCTCAAATGTCCCTGTCGCAGTATTATCTGCCTATTTCAATATCATTTACTCTTGTTTGAAATAATACTTGCTATTCTGTTTATTATTTGTCTTTCCTAAGTAAAAGACAGGATTTTTTTCTGCTCTTTTTGCTCTACTTTTCAAGAATCTGAACGATCGCTGAGATACAAGAATAAAAAATACATATATTTGTAAATGAATATAAACCTAAACAAAAGAGCCTTGGTTATCTTGAGCCATGGTTCAAATACTTTACTAAAATAATGTTAGCTTTCAATAAAACAACAAAAGCATTCCCAGTGGCATCAAATATTTGCCAATGGACAAGATTTTCCTACTTTAGTTCTAAATTCTGAAGCACATATATTCTAGAGTAACTATTTCTTTAATAACTGTATTAGTCCATTCTTACACGGCTACAAAGAACTACCTGAGACTGGGTAATTTAGGAAGAAAAGAGGTTCAATTGACTCACAGTTCCACAGATTTAACAGGAAGCATGACTGGGAAGCTATGACTCGGAAACTTACAGTCATCGCAGAAGGCAAAAGGGAAGCAAACATCTTCTTTACATGGCAGCAGGAGAAGGAAAGAGCAAAGGGGGAAGTACCACACACTTTTAAACCATCAGATCTCGCGAAAACTCACTCACTGTCATGAGAACAGCAACGGGGAAACCTGCCCCCGTGATCCAATCACCTCCCACTAGGACCTTCTTCCAATTCAACATGAGATTTGGGTGGATACGCAAATCTAAATCACATCAAGGACTTTAAACGATTTTTTTATAATCACTTGTCAGTCCATTCCTTTATTTAGGAACAATTGTCGTTTTAAAAAGAAAAAAAAATAAAGAAACATGAAGATGTTTTAAACTTCATTGAATGCCTTATTACTGAATCTTTCATATTCAGAACAATTTTTTTTGGACATCTATGAAGGCTAAAACAACTTCATTATCTCCTCCACTGGCCCCCCAAATAAAGTTTTCATTGTGCTCAATATCATCCATATTTGGTATTCTGACACTAGGTGGCTAAGTGGTGTGGAGTAGTAAAAAGATTTAGATTATAAATTGAATGACAATAAAATTGTTTAAAAAAATGAAATGCCATGTCCATATACATGAGTTAATTTCTTATGAGTTTTGTATATTTGTGCAGAGGAAACAGAGTGGAGGAGCATAGCTACTTCTGGATGCTTTGTTTCCTATGCGTATATCATAGGGCCTAAAAGAGTACCAAGTATGTCTCAGGAGCTCCATGAGTATTTGCTGGATATAAGAATGAATAAATGAAGAGTCATGGAGACACAAGAAAACTTCCTTTTCCTTTCTCTCTTCTAACTTTTCATTACATTTCATAGGATAAACAATATGTTTTACATAAAATTAATAGCTTAGTATTGGCTTATTCCTTAAACTTTACCAATGAGAGTTTTGAATTAGTTTGGAAAAAGTAATGTGATAATTTCTTCCTGTGATGAAGGGTGAATGATGCACTAAAATGAGACAAAATATTATCTATCTTTATTAATTCTCCATATACATAAGGAGAGCTAGCTCCTACATCATACTAATATCCTCCCTAGGGTTTATAAAATGATGCATTTCATATAGTTCTCTGTCTGGTTGCTATTTATTAACCCTGATGTAGGAAGACATGTATATACATATATACATACTCATACATATATGCATACATATATATCATTTATATGTACATATATATCAAATATACTTATATAGACAGACATACACATGTATATGCATGTGTGTGTATATATAGTGTCTGTGTGTATGTATGCATATATAAAAATCTCTATCGTGTAACTGTCATATTATCTATGATGGTTTTTTTTATTATTATACTTTAAGTTCTAGGGTACATGTGCACAACGTGCAGGTTTGTTACATATGTACACATGTGCCGTGCCGGTTTGCTGCACCCATTAACTCGTCATTTACATTAGGTATTTCTCCTAATGCTATCCCTCCCCCAGCCCCCCACCCCACAACAGGCCCCAGTGTGTGATGTTCCCCACCCTGTGTCCAAGGGTTCTCATTGTTCAATTCCCACCTATGAGTGAGAACCTGCAGTCTTTGGTTTTCTATCCTTGTGATAGTTGGCTACAAATGATGGTTTCCAGCCTCATCCATGTTGCTACAAAGGACATGAACTCATCCTTTTTTATGGCTGCATGTTTTCCATGGTGTATATGTGCCACATTTTCTTAATCCAGTCTATCATTGATGAACATTTGGGTTGGTTCCAAGTCTTTGCTATTGTGATTAGTGCGGCAATAAACATATGTGTGCATGTGTCTTTATAGTAGCATGACTTATATTGATTCTTCCTATCCATGAGTGTGGAATGTTCTTCCATTTGTTTGTGTCCTCTTTTATTTCGCTGAGCAGTGGTTTGTAGTTCTCCTTGAAGAGGTCCTTCACATCCCTTGTAAGTTGGATTCCTAGGTATTTTATTCTCTTTGAAGCAATTGTGAATGGGAGTTCACTCATGATTTGGCTCTCTGTTATTGGTGTATAAGAATGCTTGTGATTTTTGCACATTAATTTTGTATCCTGAGACTTTGCTGAAGTTGTTTATCAGCTTAAGGAGATTTTGGGCTGAGAGGATAGGGTTTTCTAAATATACAATCATGTCATCTGCAAACAGGGACAATTTGACTTCCTCTTTTCCTTTATTTCTTTCTCTTGCCTGATTGCCCTGGCCAGAACTTCCAACACTATGTTGAATAGGAGTGGTGAGAGAGGGCATCCTGTCTTGTGCCAGTTTTCAAAGGGAATGCTTCCCATTTTTGCCCATTCAGTATGATACTGGCTGTGGGTTTGTCATAAATAGCTCTTATTATTTTGAGATACATTGCATCAGTACCTAGTTTATTGAGAGCTTTTAGCATGAAGGGTTGTTGAATTTTGTCAAAGGCCTTTTCTACATCTATTGAGATAATCATGTGGTTTTTGTTTTTGGTCCCATTTATATGATGGATTACATTTATTGATTCGTGTATGTTGAACCAGCCTTGCATCCCAGGGATGAAGCCCACTTGATCTTGATGGATAAGCTTTTTGATGTGCTGCTGGATTCGATTTGCCAGTATTTTATTGAGGATTTTCACACAGATGTTCATCAGGGATATTGGTCTAAAATTCTCTTTTTTTGTTGTGTCTCTGCCAGGCTTTGGTATCAGGATGATGCTGGCCTCATACAATGAGTTAGGAAGGGTTCCCTCTTTTTCTATTGATTGGAATAGTTTCAGAAGGAATGGTACCAGCTCCTCCTTGTACCTCTGGTAGAATTTGACTGTGAATCCGTCTGGTGCTGGACTTTTTTTTGGTTGGTAGGCTATTAATTATTGCCTCAATTTCAGAGCCTGTTATTCGTCTATTCAGGGATTCAGCTTCTTCCTGGTTTAGTCTTGGGAGGGTGTATGTGTCCAGGAATTTATATATCTTTTGTAGATTTTCTAGTTTATTTGCATAGAGGTGTTTATAGTATTCTCTGATGGTAGTTTGTATTTCTGTGGTATGCTGGTGATATCTCCTTTATCATTTTTTATTGTGTCTATTTGATTCTTCCCTCTGTTCTTCTTTATTACTCTTGCTGTCTATCGATTGTGTTGATCTTTTCAAAAATCCAGCTCCTGGATTCATTTATTTTTTGAAGGGCTTTTTGTGTCTCTATGTCCTTCAGTTCTGCTCTAATCTTAGTTATTTCTTGCCTTCTACTAGTTTTGAATGTATTTGCTCTTGCTTCTCTAGTTCTTTTAATTGTGATGTTATGGTGTCGACTTTAGATCTTTCCTGCTTTCTCCTGTGGGCATTTAGTGCTATAAATTTCCCTCTACACACTGCTTTAAATGTGTCCCAGAGATTCTAGTACGTTGTGTCTTCATTGTCATTTGTTTCAAATAGCATCTTTGTTTCTGCCTTCATTTCATTATTTACCCAGTAGTTATTCAGGAGCGGGTTGTTCAGTTTCCATGTAGTTCTGCGGTTTTGAGTGAGTTTCTTAATCCTGAGTTCTAATTTGATTGCACTGTGGTCTGCGAGACAGTTTGTTATGATTTCTGTTCTTTTACATTTGCTCAGGGGTGCTTTGCTTCCAACTATGTGGTCAATTTTGGAATAAATGTGATGTGGTGCTGAGAAGAATATATATTCTGTTGATTTGGAGTGGAGAGTTCTGTAGATGTCTATTAGTTCCACTTGGTGCAGGGCTGAGTTTAAGTCATGGATATCCTTGTTAACCTTCTGTCTCATTGATCTGTCCAATATTGACAGTGGGCTGTTAAAGTCTCCCATTATTATTGTGTGGGAGTCTAAATCTCTTTTTATATCTCTCAGGACTTGCTTTATGAATCTGGGTGCTTCTGTATTGGGTGCATATATATTTAGGATAGTTAGCTCTTCTCATTGAATTGATCCCTGTACCATTATGTAATGGCCTTCTTTGTCTATTTTGATCTTTGTTGGTTTAAAGTCTGTTTTAGCAGAGACTAGGATTGCTACCCTTGCTTTTTTTTTTTTTTTTTCCTTTCCATTTGCTTAGTAGATCTTCCTCCATCCTTTATTTTGAGACTATGTGTGTCTCTGCACCTGAGATGGGTCTCCTGAATACAGCACACTGATGGGTCTTGACTCTTATTTACTTTGTCAGTCTGTGTCTTTTAATTGGGGCATTTAGCCCATTTACATTTAAGGTTAATATGGTTATGTGTGAATTTGATACTGTCATTGTGATGTTAACTGGTTATTTTGCCTGTTACTTGATGCAGTTTCTTCCTAGCATTGATGGTGTTTACAATTTGGCATGTTTTTGCAGTGGCTAGTACCAGTTGTTTCTTTCCATGTTTAGTGCTTCCTTCAGGAGCTCTAGTAAGGCAGGCCTGATGGTGACAAAATCTCTCAGCTTTTGCTTGTCTGTAAAGGATTTTATTTCTCCTTCACTTATGAAGCTTAGTTTGGCTGGATATGAAGTTCTGGGTTGAAAATTCTTTTCTTTAAATATGTTGAATATTGGTCCCACTCTCTTCTGGCTTGTAGGGTTTCTGCCAAGAGATCTGCTGTTAGTCTGACGGGCTTCCCTTTGTGGGTAACCTGACCCTTCTCTCTGGCTGCCCTTAGCATTTTTTCGTTCATTTCAACTTTGGTGAATCTGACAATTATGTGGCTTAGGGTTAGTCTTCTTGAGGAGTATCTTTGTGGTGTTCTCTGTATATCCTGAATTTGAAAGTTGGCCTGCCTTGCTAGGTTGGGGAAGTTCTCCTGGATAATATCCTGAAGAGTGTTTTCCAGCTTGGTTCCATTCTCCCTGTCACTTTCAGGTACACCAATCAAACATAGATTTGGTCTTTTCACATAGTCCCATATTTCTTGGAGGCTTTGTTCCTTTCTTTTTACTCTTTTTTCTCTAAAGTTCTCGTCATGCTTCTTTTAATTAATTTGATCTTCAATTACTGTTACCCTTTCTTCTACTTGATTGAATTGGCTACTGAAGCTTGAGCATGCATCACATAGTTTTTGTGCCATGGTTTTCAGCTCCATCAAATCATTTAAGGTCTTCTCTACACTGTTTGTTCTAGTTAGCCATTTGTCTAATCATTTTTCAAGGTTTTTAGCTTCCTTGTGATGGTTTCAAACATCCTCCTTTAGCTCTGAGAAGTATGTTATTACTGACTTTCTGAAGCCCACTTCTGTCAACTCATCAAAGTCATTCTGCATTCAGCTGTGATCCTTTGGAGGAGAAGTGGTGCTCTGACTTTTCTGCTCTGGTTTCTCCCCATCTTTGTGGTTTTATCTACCTTTGGTCTTTGATGATGGTGACCTACAGATGGGGTTTTGGTGTGGATGTCCCTTTTGTTAATGTTGATGCTATTCCTTTCCATTTGTTAGTTTCCCTTCTAACAGTCAGGTCCCTCAGCTACAGGTCTATTGGAGTTTGCTGGAGGTTCAATCCAGACTCTGTTTGCGAGTTTGCTGGAGGTCCACTCCAGACCCTGTTCGCCTGGGTATCACCAGCGGAGGCTGCAGAACAGCAAATATTGCAGCTGCAAATATGGCTGCCTGATACTTCCTTCAAAGGAAGCTTTGTCTCTGGGGGGCACCTGGCTGTATGAGGTGTCAGTTGGCCCCTACTAGGAGATGTCTTCCAGTTAGGGTACATGGGGGTTAGTGACCCACTTGAGGGGGCAGTCTGTCTGTTCTCAGAGCTCAAATAGTGTGCTGGGAGAATCACTGCTCTCTTCAGTGCTGTCAGACATGGACATTTTAAGTCTGCAGAAGTTTCTGCTGCCTTTTGTTCAGCTATGCCCTCCCCGCAGAGGTGGAATCAATGAGGCATGCAGGCCTCATTGAGCTGCGGTGGGCTCCACCCAGTACAAGCTTCCTGGCTGCTTTGTTTACCTACTCAAGCCTCAGCGATGTCGGACACCCCTCCCCCAGCCAGATTTGCTGCCTCCCAGTTCAATCTTGGACTAGCAGTGAGCAAGGCACTGTGGGCGTGGGACCCGCTGAGCCAGGTGCGGGATATAATCTCCTGGTGCGTTGTATGCTAAGACCTTTGGAAAAGCATGGTGGTTAGGTGGCAGTGTCCCAATTTTCCCAGTACACTCTGTCATGGCTTCCCTTAGCTAGGAAAGGGAAATCCTCCAACCCCTTGTACTTCCTGGGTGAGGCGATCCCTCACCCTGCTTTGGCTCGCCCTCTGTGGGCTGCACTCACTTTCCAACCAGTGCCAGTGAGATGAAGCAAATATCTCAGTTAGAAATGTAGAAATCACCTGTCTTCTGCATCAATCACACTGGGAGATGCATACTGGAGCTGTTCCTATTTGACCATCTTGGAATGGAATCTATGAAGTGTTTTTACTGTTGCTGATATAGCCGTTTCTTCAGGTCACAGCATCCCTTTTTTGTTTTCAATTACTATAAACCTTTAGAGCCCTTCATTTTTCTCCCACTAATGCAATTATTTTCTTTGCTGAAAAAGAATGTGTCATTTACTGTCACCTTTTTAAAAAATGACATCTTTAAAATTGCTTCTTTTTGTTTTTATTGAATACACATGTCATCTTGGAAAAAGGAAAATGTGTCATAACTGCACTGCCTTAATTGTACTCTCTATGTGTGTATATGTATGTGTGTGAGAGAGAAAGAGAGAGAAAAACAGAGAGAAAGTGAGTGCTAGTGAGAGTGAGCACAGTGCATTGGATTTAAGATGTTCTAATCATTTAGTTCACATAACCCATATGAAAAATGAAAACTGTTCATTTTTCTCTGCATTCCTCTATTATTCATCAGGTGCAGCACCTGGAACCAATCTCAAGAAACAGTTTGTCACTATGTATAATTGCTATGCAGCATATTAGAATCAAACAATTCATTATGTTGGCTTATAGAAACAAAAAAACTAGTCAAAGATTTTCTTTCATTTTAACCTTTGTAAGAAAATCAGTTTTCTCACTTCATTCAAGCTGGAGATTAATTGCCTCTCACTGGAAACAAATGAGGACATAAATACCTGTCCTGGTCCTATTGCCTTTTGACCACTCATTCCACTAGGGCTGGACAGTGCTATTCATTTAGGGGTCAGTCTTGGACATTAAGAAATCTTCCACATCAATTTTTTTTCATTTATTTTTATGTCATTTTTTAAATGTACTTTTAATATATGGAGTCCGTATAACATTCCAGCATTGACAGAATAGTTTCTATGGACTTAAGCCAACATTTTGTTTAATTATAATCTAATTATAAACACAGTTTTGGGATCATTATAAAGAGTATACTATATAAGTATAATGTAAGGAAATAAAAATCACCTGTAATTCCACATTGAGTACTGATGGAAGAAGTGGTGGGCTGGAGTGGCCTCATGAGGTGCCCAGTGCCTGCTGTAAGCAGTGAGGTTCAGCTCCTAGTGAAGGCAAAAATAAGCCACTAAAGCTGAAGACACAGACTAAGTCTAGACTGCTGAGAGCCAGAGAAGAGTTTGTGGAGGCAAGACTGACAGAGACTGGAGTGAGGGGTGGTGCTGACTGGGCACTGGCAGGCCTTAACTCTGCCCTCCAGGTATTCTGCAGAGTTCCTCTGCATGGCCCTCCCCAAGGCCAGGGCCTATGATCTTTGGCATTTGCATCATCAGCTACTTCTGCAGAGTGCCAGTGAATCACAAGGTTGTGAGTGGAAGTTGAGCTGGGGGAAATGGGTCCTGCCATAAGTGGAAAAATAGGTGTTAATACCACCTTTAGTCTTATGATTCTTTCTTGCAATTTTGTATTGTAACCTTTTTTTCAATTATAATTTTTCATGCTTTATGAGTAGTTGTATTTTGCAATGGACTAATATAATAATATAAATTTAAATAAAATGATATGATGTGTTAGATTAATGTTATATTCAGGGATATTTGACTTGTTTCTAATTTTTGATATAGAAAATACTGAGATCAATACTTTAGACACAGACATTTATCTGAATTGCTGGTTATTAAATTAAGATAGATGACTAGAAGTTAAATTACTAACGTTTTTAGATTTATTGATATATATTGCCAAATTTATACTCCCGTTCTTTAGGTATTGAACAACCTAACCTACTGTACACTAAGTATATTATCATTTGACAATAGTTTCTAATTGATAAATGAAAATAAGTTCTTATTGTTGCGCTAATCTGACTGCCTTAATTTATTAATAAGGTTAAACATTTTTATGTATTCAACAACTATTTTTAATGTTTCTATACATTTTCTGTTTATGGAATATTGCTACTTTTCACATGGAAGTTTTAGTGTTTTACTTGTTGGTTGAAAAATCTCTCTATATTAAGGATATTCATAATTTATTTTATTGTTGCAAATAAATTTTAGAGATTCAAATTTGTTTTTTTTTATTTAGTTTTTGATGATTCTCAATATGAATATGCTTTGTATTTTATACCTGGAAATCAATTAACTTTTTGGTCACTTTTCTTATTGCTTTATAGATTACAACAGCCATATCTTCTAGTTCCATTTTATTTACATTAAACTCTTTAATCAACCTCTAATTGACTTTGTTATGTTTAATTTTCCATCACACATGATTAATTTTCCTTAAATTATGTAATAATTGCAGTAGTAATAACAAAAGTTGGAGCAATAGTAGTAGTTAGTTCATATTTTGTATGTACAAAACATGGTGTTTGGTGAATTACTCGTGTTACTTCAATGAATCTAATAATCCAATTGGAAGTTTATCTTTACTATTTTACAAATGAGCAAATTTTGTTTGCAGTATTTAGAAACATACTATAAGCAGTGAGAATCAAGCCTCAAATTCTAATACGTTTCATTCTCCTACTGGCACTTGTATTTAGTCCATTTTCAGGCTGCTGATAAAGACATACTTGAGAGTGAGAAATTTACTAAGGAGAGAGGTTTAACTGGACATACAGTTCCATGTAGCTGGGGAAGCCTCTCAATCATGGGGGAAGGAAAGGAAGAGCAAGTCATTCATCTTACATGGATGGTGGCAGGCAAAATATGAAAGAGTTTGTACAGGGGAACGCCTCTTTTTAAAACCATCAGATCTCATGAGAGGTTTTTCGCTATTATGGGAACAGCATGGGAAAGACCTGCCCCCATGATTCAATTACCTCCCACCAGGTTTCTCCCACAACATGTGAGAATTCAAGATGAGATTTGGGTGGGGACACAGCCAAACCATATCATTTTGTCCATGGCCCCTCCCAAATCCCATGTCTTCACATTTCAAAACCAACCATGCCTTCCCAACAGCCTCCTGAAGTCTTAACTCATTTCGGCATTAACTCAGAAATCCAGAGTCCAAAGTCTCATCTGAGACAAGGCAACTCCCTTCCGTCTATGAGCCTGTAAAATCAAAAGCAAGCTAGTTATTTCTTAGATACAGTGGGGGAACAGACATTTGGTAAATACAACCATTCCAAATGGGAGATACTGACCAAAGCAAAGGGGCTACAGGGTCCATCCAAACTAAAATTCAGCAGGGCAGTCAAATCTTAAAGCTCCAAAATGATCTCCTTTGACTCCATGTTTCACATCCAGGTCATGCTGATGTAAGAAGTGGGTTCCCATGGTCTTGGGCAGCTCCACCCCTGTGACTTTGTAGGCTACAGCCTCCCACCCGGCTGCTTTCACTAGATAGTGTTGAGTGTCTGTGGCTTTTCCAGGTGCACGGTGCAAGCTGTTGCTAGATCTACCATTCTGGGGTCTGGATGACTGTGGCCCTCTTCTCACAGCTCCACTAGGCGGTGCCCCAGTAGGGATTCTGTGTGTGGGCTCTGACCCACATTTCCCTTCTTCACTGCCCTAGCAAAGGTTCTCCATCAGAGCCCATCCCTGCAGTCAATTTCTGCCTGGGCATCCAGATGTTTCCATATAACTTCCGAAATCAAGGTGGAGGTTTCCAAACCTCAATTCTTGACCTCTGTGTGTCCACAGGCTCAATACCATATGGAAGCTGCCAAGGCCTGGGGCTTTCACCATCTGAAGCCACAGTCTGAGCTCTATATTGGCATTTTTCAGCCACGGTTAGACTGGCTGGGATGCAGGGCACCAAGTCCCTAAGCTGGTCACAGCTCAGGGACCCTAGGCCCAGCCCACAAAACTACTTGTTCCTCCTAGGCCTCCTGGCCTGTGATAGGAGGGACTGCCATGAAGACCTCTGACATGCCCTGGAGATATTTTCATGATTGTCTTAGGGATTATCATTTAGCTCCTTATTACTTATGCAAATTTCTGCAGTCAGACTGAATTTCTCCTCAGAAAATAGGATTTTCTTTTCTATCATATTGTCAGGCTGCAATTTTAAAAAACTTTTATCCTCTGTTTCCTTTTTAAAACTGAATGCTTTTAATAGCACCCAAGCCACAACTTGAATGCTCTGCTGCTTAGAAATTTCTTCCACCAGATATTCTAAATCATCTTTCTTAAGTTCAAAGTTCCACAAATCTCTAGGCCAGCGGCAAAATGCTACCAGGATTTTTGCTAAATCATAATAAGAATCATATTTTTGCTGTAGTTTCCAACATGTTCCTCAATTACATCTGAGACCACCTCAGCCTGGATTATATTATCCATTTCTCTATCAGAATTTTGGGCAAAGCCATTTCACCAGGAAGGTGAAAACTTTCCCACATTTTCCTGTCTTCTTCTGAGCCCTCCAACCCCTGCCTCTTACCTTCCACATTTTTGAGTATCTATGGCAGCGTCCCACTCCCAGTACCAATTTACTGTATTAGTTCCTTTTTATGCTGCTGATAAAGACATACCCAAGACTGAGCAATTTACAAAAGAAAGAAGTTTAATTGGACATATAATTCCACATGGCTGGGGAAGCCTCACAATCATGGTGGAAGGCAAGGAGGAGCAAGTCACATCTTACGTGGATGGCAGCAGGCAAGAAATGATCAAGTTTGTGCAGGCTTGTCAAGTCTTTTTAAAACCATCAGATCTCCTGAGACTTATTCACTATCATGAGAAGAATATGGGAAAGACTTGGCCCCCATGATTCAGTTACCTCCTAGCAGGTCTCCCCCACAACACATGGGGATTCAAGATGAGATTTGGGTGGGGACACAGCCAAACCATACCAACACTCTTTTATATACTCAACTTCATCAAAGTTAAATACATATATTCATTTCTTTACTACCCATTCTCTTATTTTATTCTTATCTTCTTGTTTAACGTTCATTGAGCATATCATGGCTTTATTATTATTAGGTTTTAAAATGCTTTAAGCAGTACAAGGCCAAATCTCTTGCTATTCTACCTAAACAAAATTGTCTTTTTTGACCAAATCCTCAGAGTTAAATGGGGTTCAAAGTTAATAGTGATACTCCCTCAATAATCAGTCTACTCTCACTATTTGGAGTAATGGTAACATGGTCTTAATTTTTGACAGTATTTTTAAAAGACATATATTTTAGGAAGATAGAGATCAGCTGAATTCATATCTTTGGGAGGTAGAAATAAGCTTAAAAATATGAGATATTTGAACATACTCACATACACATATCAGTGAATAAATACTTGTTAACTGATGCATGAATATTTTTAGAACATAAGCACCTCAAATTAGTATCAGTCAAACAACTAGCGTGTGGCATATATACAGATGGATCACAGCAGCCTATCACCAGCTGTGTATGTCAGACACTTAAGCAAGTCTGACACTTGTGAGACAGATGGTGAAAAAGGCTATTATAAATACCTCTTCTGGATTTTTAAGCTTTCATAATACTGTCTATTTTGTCAGCGCAACAATTGTCATATCTTGCTTGTCATTCATGTTGACTCTTATATACATATGGATATAATAACATATCCGTGTGTAATATATAGATAGATAGGCAGATAGATAGATCTTATACATAATCCCACCTTAATTTTATGGTCACTCTTCACGGTAGTTTAAAAATTTATCTATTTAAAATGATAACTATCTCAGCAATTTATATCTATTTTGACAACCTCACTATCAACACAGGTAAGCTGTGCAATACTGAGCAATTGATGGATTCTACTCTGCCTCTGAAACGAGAGATAGAAGTATTATGGTGTATTGAAAGAGCATGAGTTGTGTGTCAGGAAAACTGAAAATTTATATCACAATTCTGTCACTGCCTAGCTATGGGAATATAAGCAAATTGTTTAAACTTTCAACACCTCAGCTTCTTTATGAATTCAAAATAAAAAGTACTACCTATTTTGTACTATGATGACCATGAGAGTACTGAGTGGTTAAATTAACTTAAATTTTACTTGAGGCTTCCTTTGTATTCTCAGTTCCTACATGATAAACTGCAACTTAACTTAGTATGTAGATAAACTAAAATCAAACTTAGGAGTAAAGCAAACAGCCACGATTCAGCCAATTACAAGTAGCCAACTCATCATATCATGCCCAAATAAGAAAAATGCCTCATTATACCATGTCCAAAAAAGGCTAACACCATGTTTTGCACATATAAAATATGAACTCACCTCCACTATTAATACTCTGTTTTTATTACTACTGCAACTGTTACATAATATAAGGAAAATTAATAAAGTCCAATCATGTGACTTCTCTACTTTGCTTCTGTGTCTTCCTTATATGAGCTCAGTACTCACACTGCTGCCTGGAGCTCTCTGAAATGCTCCTGGTTCTGAATGTTGCCCAATTCATGAATTATTCTTTGCTCAAATGAACTTCTGAATGTAATTTGTCTAAAGTCTTCTGCTTAACAAATTATACTACTAATAATGGTGATAATAATAAAATAGGTAACATTACATATATGAGTTATGCCAGTACTATGCTGACTGCTAGATTCTATGATATGTGCTTAAAATATACCATCACTTTTAATATTCTAAATACTTCTTTGAGGTTAATATTCTTAATATCTTTGTTTTACAGATGATAACATTGCATTTCATAGTATCTTAAGATCGTGTTTAAGATAACATAGATATTTATCTGCTCTGAAGAAGAGAAAGCTGAATCCATCAACTTTCCAGAGATTCTTTATTTTTTTGTCACATACTCCAAGGACTCAAACTGATTTATCGTTGTTCAGTAGCTGCCACAATTTCTTATATATTTTGACATTTTCTTCCCTTAACATGTGATTTAGAATTTCCCCCCACCACCAGAACCGAAGGTATACCTGGCTGTCCAAAACGGCAAGTAAAACTATGCCGCTCATTGGAGAAATTTAACCATATTTCTTTATGAGAAATATAAGTTCAAAAATAAATAATAGAGTAGCACATTTTATAATTTTTGAAGTCTTAGGTAAGCCTTTCCAGTACCTTATACAAGTTCTCTATCAGATATTGCTTTTGTTTTTGTTTCCGTGTGATGTCTTTTTCTGGTTTTGTTATCAAGGTGCTGCCAGCCCCATAACATGAATTTGAAAACATTTTCTCCTCTTTAATTTTTGGAAGAGTATATGAAGAGATCATATTAATTCTTCTCTGAATGTTTAGTAGAATTCACCAGTGAAACCATCTGGTCCTGGGCTTTTCTTTGTTGGGAGGTTTTTGATTATTCAATATGAAAAGGCTACGGCTAATTAATGGGGAAAACCTAAAAGCTTTGCCTCTAAGATTCAGTGCTAGGCAAGGATGCCTACTCTGTCCACTTCTTTACAGCATAGTACTGAAAATTCTAGCCAGAGCAATTAGACAAGAAAAAGAAGATATCAAAATTAGAAAAGAAGTACAATTATCTCTGTTTGCAGATAATATAATGAAGTACTTAGAAAAACCTAAAGTCTCAATGAAAAGACTCTTAGAACTAATAAATGAATCCATAAGTTTTCAGGATAGAAAATTAACATACAAAAGTTAGTCATTTGTGTCACAATGAACTATTTTTACAGAAAATTAATAAAACAATCCCATTTACAATAGCAGCAAAAAGAATAAAATACTTAGAAATAATTAAGAAGGTGGAAGACTTGTACACTGAAAACAAGTCTTCAGTGAACTGTAAAACACTGATGAAGAAAATTAAACAAAACAGAGATAAATAGAAAGATAGTCTGTATTCTGTGTTCATGGATTTGAAGAATTAATATTCCTAAAATGTTCATGCTATCCAAAGCAATCTACAGACTCAATGCAATTTCTATCAAAATCTCAATGGCATTTTCCCAGAAATAGAAAAAGAAAAACCCAAATTCATATGGAACCCCTAAAATTCCCAAATAGCCAAAGCATTTCTGAGAAAGAAGAACAAAGTTGGGGACATTACATTTACCGATTTCAAAATATATAACAAAGCTACAATAATTAAGAAAGTATAGTACTGGCATAAAAAGAGAAATGTAGAACAATGGAAAAGAATAGAGAGCTCAGAAATAAATTCATACATCTACAGTTAACTGATCTTTGGCAGGATGCCAAGAGCACATAATGGGGACACAATAGTCTCTTTAATGGTGTTGCCAAAACTGGATATCCATAGGCAGAATAGTGAAATTGAAACTTGAACTCACACCATATACAAAAGTCATCTCAAAATGGATCACGAACAAACATAAGACGTGAAATCATAAAAGTATTAGAAGAAAACATAGCTAAAATATTTTTAATTCTGGGCAATGATTTTCAGATATGATACCAAGAGCATGGGCAATTAAAGCAAAAATAGATGAGACTATGGTAAACTAAAGAGCTTCTTCACAGCAACAGAAGCAATCAACAGAGTAAAAATACAACCTACATAATGGAAGAAAATATTTGCAAACCATATATCTGATAGGGAGTTAATATCCAAAATACATAAGGATCTCATACAAATCAACTGCTAAATAAATAACATTTTAAAAAAACAGGCAGAAGAGGTTGGTTGGGGTGGCTCACTCCTATAATCCTAGCACTTTGGGAGCCCAAGGCAGGTGGATTGCTTGAACCAAGGATTTCAAGACCAGCTTGGGCAATATGGCAAAACTTTATCTCTACAAAAAATTTTAAAAATTAGCTGCGCATGGTGGTGCATGCCTGTAGTCCCAGCTACTGGGGAGGCTGAGGTAGGAGGATCACTTGTGCTTGTGAGATCAAGGCTGCAGTGAACCGTGTTCCAGCCTGGGTGGTGGAGTGAGACCCTATTTCAAAAAAAAAAAAAAAAAAAAAAAGTATAAACATTTCTCAAAAGAATAAATAAAAAATGGCCAATAGATATATGAAAAGGTTCTTAGCTTCACTATCAGGAAAATCCAAATTAAAACCATAATAGGTTTATTTTTAACTTTTTGAGGAACCGTCATACTATTTTTTGTAAAGGCTAAAACAATTTGCATTCCTCCCCAAAGTGTATAAGGGTTCCCATGCACAAAACCTCACACTTGTTAGAATGGCTATTATCAAAAATGGTAAAAGATAAGAAGTTATGCTGAAGATTTAGAGAAAATGGAATCCTTATACACTGTTGGTAGAAATGTAAATTGTTACAGCCTTCACAAAAACAGTATAGAGATGCCTCAAAAAATTAAAAACAAAATTATTGTGGTCTATAAATACTACTTGTGGGTATATATCTAATGGGAATGGAGTAATTATCTTGAAGATATGTATGCACTCCTGTGTTAACTTCAGCATTACTCGCAATAGCTAATATATGGAAATAACCTATATATCTGTTAATGGATGAAAGTATAAGGAAATTATATATGTATGTAATTACATATGTGTGTGTGTGTATATATAATACGATGCTTAATATTGAGTGTACATTTGATTGGATTGAAGGATGCAAATTTATTGTTCCTGGGTGTGTCTGTGAGGGTGTTGGCAAAGGAGATAACATTTGAGTCAGTGAACTGGGAGAGGCAGACCCACCCTCAATCTGGGTGAGAGCCATCTAATCAGCTGCCAGTGCAACTAGAGTAAAGCAGACAGGAGAAGATGGAAGAGCAGACTTGCTGAGTCTTCCCGCCTCCATCTTTCTCCCGTGCTGGATGCTTCTTGCCTTCAAACATCAGACTCCAAGTTCTTCAGCTTTTGGACTCTTGGGCTTATACCAGTGGTTTGCCAGGGGCTCTCAGGCATTTGTCCACAGACTGAAAGCTGAACTGTCAGTTTCCCTACTTTTGAGGTTTGGGGACTCAGGCTAATCCACCACTGGCTTCCTGGCTCCTCAGTTTGCAGACGGCCTATTGTGAGACTTTACCTTATGACTGTGTGAGTCAATTCTCCTTAATAAACTTCCTCTCATATATACATATATCCCATTAGTTCTGTCCTTCTAGCTAACACTGACTAATACTACATACACACATGCACACACACCCACACTTACATGCTTAAATATTATTCAGCATTTAAAAAAAGGGAAATCCTGCCATTTGGAACAACCTGGATGAGTTTGGAGGACATGATCCTAAGTGGCATAAACTTGTTGCAGAAAGACAAATACTGGATGATCTCACTTACATGTGGAATTTAAATAGTCAAACTCACAGAGGCAGACAATGGTGGTCACCAAGAGTTAGGCAGAGGGGAATATGGGAAGATGGTAATCAAGGGGCACAAAGTTTCAGTATTCAAGATAAACAAGTTTTGAGATCAAATGTACAACACTGTGACTATAGTTAATAATACTCTATCATATATGTCACATTTGCTAAGAAATTTGCAAATTTGCTTGTGTGTTCTCACTACAAGAGAAAGGAGATGGTAACTGGTAGCCATGTGAGGTTAACTTGATTGTGGTGACTATTTTACAATGTAGGTACATATCAAATCAAGTTGTACACTTTACATACAATTTTTAATTACCAATTATTCCTCAATAAAGCAAAAAAATAGAAAACTCTATGTAAATAAATGGATATTTTCTTCGGTGCATTTATTATTTGTCATGGAACGCAGGGTTACCTTAAGAAAATCTTCAATTCTTTGTGCACAAGGCTTATGACCCCTAAAAGCTGGACGGACTCCAGCATATGGGTTGTTGAAATCTCTATTTAGAAAATGAAACTATAGGTATATGGGAACATTTTACAATAGTCTCTCTCTAGGAGCAAACATTAAGTTCCATAGTTTATGTTCTATCCAGTACAGGAAAATATGGTGACTCTATTTTGGAATGTGTACATTTTATGTTTGTATATGTTAACATTGTTCCTTTAACCAACACTAATTGCAATTTCTCATTTTTTCAGATGTCATGAGCCCTCAGTTTTAGATTTTAGCCTGCTCCATCAACCAAAACAATTGCAGAACCATAAAATTTATGAACTGATTATTTCTTCCCTCATTAGAAGTTACTCCTTTAAAAGTTTTATGGTTCATTTTATGGTTTTATGGTGTCAAGTTACCATACATGTTCTGATAAAACCTAAATCTTTACGCTATAGCCACTAAACTTCAAATTGTCTATAATTTACACACATGGCAAAACCTTTGTAATCTAATATCTAGAATTTTTGTTGTTAAAAATATACAAAAGATTATCTTAGTAAATCCTTGAAAATGTCCCTTATCTGTAAGTCCACACAAAAAATTTATTAGTATATTTGTTCACAAATTTATGGTCGTAATTGGCTCCGTGCTGTGTTATTGCAAATTATTGAAGTCGTTGCCCATATCATTAGAGCCATATATTCGGCACAAGGCAAATGTGAGAACTGCTGTGATTCTTTAAAATCAAATTGAGTCAGCAATTTATATCATTGCCTTTTTTTTCTTTTCCTAGGCTGAAAACTTTAGCCTTCATACCTCTGCTTCATCTAATTAGATGCTAAAATTAATTTGTTTACTAATAACCTTTTCTGATAATGACTATAATGCATGCTGATTATTTCTAACCTCTCATTAAAGGTATTCTCTATCCATTCTCATTAACTTTATTTGTTCTAATTCCTTGCTTTATTACACTTGAATTAATACAGCAACCTCAAGTCCATCTATTTTAGTTATCTAATGCTATGCAAAAAACCATCTGTAAATCTTAGCAGATTAAAACAACATAGACTTAAGGATTTATTATTTCATAGTTTCTGTGGACCAGGAATCAGGGAGCAGCTAATTTAGATGCCTATAGTTCATGGTCTTTCATGAAGTTGTAGTAAACCTGTCAGTCAGGGCTGTTGTCTCATTTGAAGACTTAACTATTGAAGGACACCCTTCCAACCTCGTTGAAATGGTGGTTTTCAGGTTTCAGTCAGGGCCTACTTGGAACACACTTCAGTTTTTCACACACGGGCCTCTTGAAAGGGCTGCCTGACATGACCTGGCAGTTTATGTCCCCAGAGCAAGTGATCTGAGTGACCCCAAGACTGAAGCAACAATGTTTGTATAAACTAATTTCAGTAGTAATATACCATCACTTCTGCTATATTCTGTTCAGTAGAACCAAATCACTAAATCCACTCCATACCCAAAGAGAGGGAAATTCTTCTTTGTCTCTTAAAGTGAGACATATCAATGCATTTGTAGGCATGTTTTTAAAGCTAGTCCTCATACTACATGTTATGGTCATACTAATGATTCTTAAATACTACTCTTTTGAATATTCCAAGATATTTTATTTTCCTACTGCGTAAAATCTTTCCTACACACTGCCTATGCATAGAAAGGCTGTACTTCACCTAATAAGAGAAGGAAAAATAACTTTCATTCTGTATTTCTGATGCAATCTATTTGTGTGTATGGAAGAATCTGTAATTTTATTATTCAGATAGAGTATCCTAGCAGGAAATCTAGAGGAGGACACAGGGAATTTCTCTTCAAGGGGTGTTTTTATTCACTCACTGAGTAGTAATGACAAATTATATTTATTTTCTTCATATTATATAAGATATTGTGCTGAATACTTTCAGTACTTTATTTCATTTAATGATCAAATCAGTCCTAAGTTGTTGCAATATATTCTCTATTTTATAGATGAGGAAACCCAGGCTTAAAAGAATTAAATAAATGACCCTAAGTCTTAGCTAATAAACAGATGTACAAAGGTTGAAATGCAGTCTTACCTCTTAACCAATCAGTTTGTCTTCCCTCTTGATTGTTACCAAAGAGATGTTTACAGGATTTGACATTTCTCCATATCATATCAATAGAAAGCTTCTTTCTCCCACCACTAGAGAATGATTTCTTTGCTAACTTGTGCAAATTATACTCAGCCTCTATAAGTTGTTCTGTAGCCTACCTACACAGGTCAACAGAGTTGAACACTTTTTAAAAACTAGTGTTAGAAAAGTTAAGGAAGGTATATATTGGGTTTGGGTACTGAAAAGAAAGGATGGAAGCTATTAATTAGCCATGACAATAAGGAAGGAGAATGAAGAAAATAGTATAAGGGCCAAAGTGAGAAAAGTTCTTTCAAGGTTGATAGGCACACGAAATAAGACTATTAGGTCTATGGAATCTCTTTCTTAACCTGGTGTTGGGAATTTGAACATGCTTGCATGCAGGCTCCAGAATGAATGAACAACAACAACAAAAAAAACATTTAAGTGGGAAAATGTTTTGGTCCTCCCTTATTTACATGAGTATGCATCTGAAATCAGCTCTACATTCTCTGATCTTGGAAATGTTTGTGTCATAAACAACCTGAAACATATTAAGCAGCTTGCTCAAAGGTTACCTACCTAAGAATTAGTAGTCAGTAATAAAAATCCATGTTTGTTTAACTTTAAATTCAATGTTGTTTTACTATATCATACTGTCTTCATAAAAATGAAATAAGAAGATTGTTGTAGTCTCTCCAAAGAAACAGGATATATTCCTACCCCAAATTTGGTTTGGATGTCAATACTGATGGTACTACACACACATCAAGAGGGTACAAAAACATTTATTATATAAATAGTGAGGCTTTCTGGGGAGAGAAGGACAGGCCTCAAAACTGGTCTGAGCATGGCTTGAGAGAGCAGAGAAGAGAGACTGACTTAAGTTTACAGTGATATTTAGGTAATGGGGATGCAGTAAGAGTTCTCATTCAGGCGGGGTCTTGCACAATGATAAATTTACACAGGTGTTTAAAGAAGGAGCACGTAGGATTTTTTACTAACTTGCCAACATGTTTAGTAGCAGAACAGAAGAGGGAATGATGAGACTTAAATGATAGCAAGTCTGACATCAAAAATTGGAATCAGACTATTATTCACTCCTGATTTTTGATTGATGACTAAAATGTACCCTGTATTGTTTAGCTGAGTATTAACTTTATAAGTAAGCAAGCTTATACGGTCTGTAGACTGAGGTCAGTAAGAAAGGTGAAAGTTCTGTTCAGTGCTTCAGTCAAGAGCCCAGCACTGTGTATTCTGGAAAGTCAAATGAGGGCCTCAGTTGCTACCAGTAATACCTGAAACTCCAAGGAGGATGAGTAGTGTCATGATAAGGTGTGGATAATAATTTAAAATGTATATAGATATATGTAACATTCATTTATATTAGAGTATCTATGATGCATAAAAGTACTAGAGTTTTTTTTACCCCAAATTGGGCAACCTTGGACAGAGAATTGTTACTGCTGCCGTTAGCCAGACCAGGTAGTGAGATCACTGGCAATGGCCCAAAAGTAAGTAAAAATGTGCAGATGGGGCTGCTTTTTGTCCAGGACATCAGTGCTATGATGACAGCCTAATATTTGTTTCATTGTGCTCTATGTCTGTTCTTTACTGGAGAATAAACAGGAGCAGCCATCCAGTAAGCATAGTAAGGATGCCACCAATACAGTGTATGAACTCTCATTGCCCCTTGATATGGTTTTAAAGTGTTCCCTTAAAGTTCTTGCATTGGAAATATAATCCCCAATGGAATTATATCCAAAGATAAGTTTATATGCGGTAATTAAGGTTAAATGAGGTCATGGGGTGGGGTCCTAATCCTATAAGACTGAGGCCTTATAAGAAGAGAAGGAGGACTCTTACATGCTTCCTTTTTCTTGCCATGTGATGTCTTCCACCATGTTATGACACAGTAAGAATGTCTGACTAGATATGGCCTCTCAATCTTGGACCTCTCAGCCTCTAAAACTGTGAGAAATAAATGTATTTTCTTGACGAAATATTCTATCTCAGGTATGCTATTATAGCAACAGAAAAAATGGCTAAGAACACTTGTACCAAGAAATGAAGCTGTTGCCATAATAAATACGTGAAAATATGGAAGCAACTTTGGAACTGGGTAGTGGTTAAAGGCTGGAAGAATCCAAAGGATTAGTCCATATAAAGGCTGTGTTGTAGAACGTGGAGTCAAAGAAGATTATTCTGGAGCTTTAAGACCTAATGTTGTTTTTTCCTGTTGGATTTTGGACTTACTTGGGGCCTGTTACTACTTTCCTGTCTATTTCTCCATGTTGGAATGGAAATGGCTACCCTATGTCTGTCTCAACATTGCATTCTGGGAGTGGATGCCTTGTTTTCATTTTACAGGCTGACAACTGGAGTAAATTTGTCATAAGAAGAATCATGCCTTGAGTCTCACCTGTGTCTGATGTAGATAAGACTCTGAACTTTGGACTTTGAGTGGGTGCTGGCACAAGTTAAGAGGTAAAATGCTATGGTTTGAATATGTATTCCAAATTTTATGTATCATGTATTTAATCTCCAAAATCATATGTTGATGGTATTTGGAGGTGGGGTCTTTGGGAGATAATTAGAATTAGCTAAGATCATCAAGGTCAAGACCCCATGATGAGACTGTTGCCTTTATAAGAGGAAGGAAGACCTGAACTGGCATGCTTTTGCCCTCCTCCTATGAGACGCCTCCTGCCATGTCCTGTTGCAGCAGAAAGGCCCTCACCAGATACTAGCGTCATGCTCTTAGGCCTCCCAGCTTCCTAAACTGTGAACTGAAAAATCCTCTATTTTTATAAATTACTCAGTCTGTGGGATTCTGTTATAGTAACAGAGAACAGACTAAAACACTGTTCACTAAGTTTAACTCAAAGGACTCTTCATATTGTCAAAGGATTAAGAAAATTGGCAGTCTTCTTTTGCACCACAGCATATTACAGGGTGCTAAGCACAGAGAGGCACCACTTACTACACGTGTTGTATGCTGGAGAACCCAGGTTTTGTTCCATCATGCTGAGCTTGTGGAGATACTGCTTCCATGACCCAAGGCTAACAGGTAGATAGGTAAAGTGGGTCAGCCTAAGCTCAGGGTCTGTGAAAGTCTGTATTTTCAGGAAAGCCCAGTATTTTTCCAGAAATTTATGTTCTAAGAGTGTCTAATTCAGGGCAAAGGAGAATAGTTTCATGCTTCAGAAGTCCAGAGGCAATTTATGACCATCATCAGTGGTACAGAGTCTCCAGGAGGAATGACAGGAAGTGGTTAAAATTCCTAAAGTAAAGGTATCTCTGGGAACACTAATGGGATTGTCTGTTGTACTACAATTTGGAAAGATCATATATTCCTTTTTTGGAGGTGTTCCTATTCAATGTGGGCTGATTGGCAAGCACCAGCACAAACTGACTTACATGAAATATGTAAATAAGGAATATGTTGCCTCTAGAACCCCCAAAGGCCTAATAGATGTCAAGTGAGGTGATTAACAGCTATTTCTTGAGTGTCATAGATGGAGTGGTCCTTTATTTTACCAAGTAGTTTTCACAAATTTAGCTAAAGGGGCAAGGTCTTGTACTACTTGTGAGAAAATGGCTGACCCACTGTTTGTGAGCATTTGTATATCCTGAATGAGTATGTCAAATGAATATCCTCAGAAGATGATGTCATTAAGGTAATTTCATCCCTGTGCTTCTAAAGAATGTCACATGCAGTTAAGGTCTTCACCTACAAAGACTGTGTGAGATGCCAAGACTGTTGAAATACCCTACGGTTAGCCAGGTGAATGTCCTTTCAGAGGCGAAGGCAAGCTGCATCTGAAAAGCTGTTAACATGGCCACTGAATGGAACAAATTAGCCACATCTATCATAGCAAAAATTTTTCACCAGTTGCTGGTTGGATGGAATTAGTAATTTTGAATTTCAATAATATTGAATATGGGGACTTTCATGGGTGGGATCACAGAATTAAAATTGCGGTAATCCACAATGAGACCACTGTTCATTCTTTTCAATTAAAGGAACAGGACAGGCCGGGTGCAGTGGCTCATGCCTGTAATCCCAGCACTTTGGGAGGCCAAGGCAGGTGGATCACTTGAGGTCAGGAGTTCAAGATCAGCCTGACCAATATGATGAAACTCCATCTCTACTAAAATACAAAAATTAGCCAGATGTGGTGGCATACACCTGTAATCCCAGCTACTTGGGAAGCTGAGACAGGAGAATAGCTTGAAGCCGGAAGGCAGAGGTTGCAGTGAGCTGAGATTACACCCTTGCCCTCCAGTCTGGGCAACAAGAGCGAAACTCTGTCCCGCCCCCCCCCCACAAAAAATAAAATAAAACAAAAAAACAGGACAGGGGTCTGTTAAATGGAAGAACAGTGGGGGTAAAGACCTATTTTCTAAATAGTTCTTGTATGATGAATTATAATTCTTAAAAACTTTATTTTAATTTACATTGAATTGTATTAACTATTTTAACTGGAGCAAGGAAGTAGGTTGATGGGTCTGATTATATGAAGTCAACATGATAGTGTCAAAGACTTTCTTTGGTTTTAATTTATTACTTATAAATCATACTGTCTGCACCCACTGTGTAATATTTTAGGGCTATAGGTGCTATGATCATGAAAATTTAGGCAAGAAAATAGTTCCAATTGTTATGGTAACATATTTTTGCCTTCTATTTTATATACAATTACTCTTCTAAAATTATAGATGGTATTTTGTTTAACTTTAGTGGAATCTCAGGTATGACTATAATTTGTACTCCAGTGATGATTATGGTCATAAAGATCTGTCAGCGGGTGCATTTCTAGATGTTAAAGTTAATTCAGAATCTGTTTAGCAGATGTTTACAATCCAATGGTCATCCTTTTGTCCTTTGTCGTTTACATTTGTTTAGTAAATTTTAGATTTCTAATTCAGTGAGAAGGTAGATCTCTGTTTTTTGTTTTTGTTTTTGTTTTTAAATATACTCCTTTCCCTATATCCAGGTTTCTCTCTATATATTTTTTATTCTTCCACTCTTCTCTTTCTGTCTTCCTTTTTCATTCTCCTTCTCTTTCTTGCTTGCTTTCTTGCTGTCTATTTTTGGTTATCAGATACACTTTGAGTAGTTCCTTTTGCCCTGATATTATTTATAAATTTCTTCCTTCAGAGAGCCTCAAATCAGTATCATCAGAGTTTAGGGACTCCACATGGCAATATTTAACTCCTTGGTTGTGCCACAGAGGTTCCATCAGTGTTTCCTCCCTATAACCCTGAGGATCAGGATGTTTTCTAGAAACAGTGGCATAGGCAGCAGCAGGACTTTTGTGGGGCTCAGTAACTCAAATCTACAAATCATGAGTGCTCTTCAACTTGTAACTATTCATCCTTCACACAAACTGTCTAGTGGGTCTTATATTGGACAGAACACTCTATAAAACAAGGTCCCGTGCCTGGTGACACAGGTGAGACCAACTGGTCACAGAGAAAGGGTCTTTCACCAGGGCCTAATGTCAGGTCACAGCTTATGCTGAAATCAAGACATATGATTTAGTCTAAGACACACAGTAGGTCTTGGATGAGACACATGTCCCTGAGCCCCTTTAATGAGGGTCTAATTTTATATGCCTGCCCCTAAATGCGTATGATCAAAACTTCCTACATAGGTCAGTTAAACTTGTAACAGAGACTTGGCAGAGACTTGGCGGAATTCAGCAAATGTGGCACGAAGCAGCACAGCTGAAAAGGCTTGCTCACTGGTGAATTGCAGAGTCGGGCAGTGAACCAAAGCAGGAGAAGAAAGACCCTGGTGCCTCAGTTAGACCTTCTGAGTATGCCGTCTTTTTCTTGCTGAGATTTGGTTAATACAATACCCTAGAAATCCCTTTAAGTCAAAAAGTGTCTTAGAAAGTAATACCATAAACCACCCCCCAAAAATACAGTTCTCCTACCCTCATTTAACTCTATGTAGATGTTTTGAGGAGAATCTAGAGGAAATTTTTTGTCTGACATTAGTCAAAAGAAAGCCAAATTTCTTCAAGGAAAGAACAGAGTTTTAGGTAACAGGGAGACTTGTGAATGTCGTGGGGTTAGCTAAACCCTGGGGCCTGCAGAAACTGCAGGAGGGAGAGAAAGGGAGAGAGAAGAGGTAGCATTGGAAATGAGGAGTAGTGCTTTGCAGATACCTCCATTTCTTAAGAAAATGTCAGTAATGTTTTGCATTATTTTTCAGTGTTTCTAAAATAAAACCTAATTCCCAGATGTGAAAATATGCTTAAATGGATGTCAAAATGAGTGGAATTCAGTTCAGGGAGTTGCAGTTAAGAGTCAGCTTACAACCAAATGCACAGTATGATCTTGTTAGTGTGAAAAATAACAAAATATAAGGCAGTAGACATATAGAAAAAATAAAGAGAGCAATCTGCTTGTACTTTGATAGATTTCTTCTGAGGATAATGAAAGGGTGGAATTGTGAAGAATAGAGTATGTATACACACACACACATGTAGAATGTGTGTAGTGTCTGAATTTTATAAATTAAATGTATATTAACATCCTGATTAGGAAAATGAAACAGTAAAAGCAATATATAGTACACATTAAACACTGTTTCTAGTTGCAGAGAACAGCTGCAAGCTGTACAGGAAGTTCAGTGAAACTCTTGACTGGAGTACTGAGATTAATGGTGTCTCTAGTTTTAAGTAAAATATCCCGAACATAGTGTCTAGCACAGGTATTATGCCATTAAATTTAATCCTTAAACAAATCTACCTGACTGGTACTATTCTCTTCTTTTTACTGATGAGAAACATGACACATAAAGAGGTTGTCAAAGTTCATATAGCCTGTAAGTGTCAGAACTTCAATTTGAACCTGACGCTGACTCTCTCCAAAGCCTGACATTTAACAGCTTCACTCTCCTGCTTCCCAATAAAATTTATGGATATTTAATGGATGTGGGTGTCTATACTAAAAAAGAGCAGTTAATGGTTGTAGATTAATTTTAATTGAATAGATCAATGTTAAAATAAACATATGTGACATAAACTTTAATTGATCATGTTAATTTACAGTGTTGCTTGTTTTATTTAAATCTTTTAAAATAATGTTACCTCATCATTTTACAAACATATATTCCCTTCTCTTTCTTCTTCCATTAATAGTTAATTAATAAACAAAGTTTGAGTATGTTATACAATGTTTAAATAAATGCAAGTTTCTCATGAAAATTTTTGCAAGACTATGCTAAAAGTAATGAAACAAAAATATTTTCAGATAATTCTCTTACGCATCATTTCTTTTTTTTATGTAACAACTCATCTAATATTGAGAAATCTGAAAACAATGCTTTCCTTTAAAGTCTAGTGGGTAGCAGAGGTACAATTATCATAAATTTAAAAAATATTTAGCACAATATATTGATAAGTTGCATAAGAAAAACATAAAACTTCAAAAATCTTGATATGTGATGAAGAAATCACACAAGATTAAAATTGATAATTTATTGATATATTAGAGTATGTTAAATAATTATTTTATATCATTTGTGATGTAATAACTTTAACAGTTTTAATTTTAAGAGACTGTTTTCAATATAAATGAGTTATTTAATGATATTTAATATGCAGTAGGTATACTGAGCCAAAATTTTTACCTTTCCTAGTTTCTTGATTTGTGAATGCCTTTAAGCTTTCTGTGAGATAAAGAGAAATAAATGGGGTGAGGTTGAGTGAGAAAACATTTTGAGATCATGTGAATTAAGGAATGCTAATGTTAATTCTTCCTCTCTAATTCCTTAGAGCAACCTGCAATTACATTTAGGAGATTAAAAGCATCCACTCTAGCAGATGAACATCTTTAAAAGGTATTGGAAGAGAGTTACTCACTAATCACTCATTGATTGTACCATATATTTAAGGTACTATCAGATTTAATATAAAGGAATAGGACAAAGACACAATGTACTATCATAAAGTATTTATTCAAATCAAATAATATTGACTTTTTGATTTGGTCTTGCTAAGAGCAGAATGTTTCCTTTACGTCCACTAATCTGCTGCCTAAGTGTCCTAGAAGAAGTAGCTGGCAGGTTCAAATGGGGTAACTGAGGACTGCCAAAGCCGTTATGTGCAAAGATGCATTCCAGGTACAAAGAAGCACCTCAAGGAGAGGTAAAAACAGACATTAATCTTACCAGAATTAGACTTGAAGGGTCAAGTGGAGGGAGGTTACAGAAACACGTAGCTAGTAGTTGAAGCTATAGTTGAGGGCTGCTGTTTAGGAGCTGGGGCTTTTAAGGGGATTCAGATACCTGAAGACATCTAGATCAGAAAAGCCAGGAAAATAATGCCCATGTCTCACTCTCTTGACTGAAGGCAGAGTCTCCACTGATGCCTCACTTTCATTGAGCCCAGCTTGAAGCCAGAGGATGGAGAAGTCATTGGTGGTAGAAGCTACTGATCAGGGTTCATTGGTCTTCGGTGCAGGAGAAGAGTAGAGATTGGGTTTAGAGGGAAGAATAGAAAATATCTTGTATAACCACTCTATTCGTTTGCTAAAGCTACCATAATAAAATACCACACACAGTGTAGCTTAAACAGAAAGTTATTTTCTCACAATTCTAGTGGCTAGAAAATGAAGATCAAGGTGTTAGTAGGTTTGATTTCTTCTGAGGCCTCTCTTCTTGGCTTGTAGGTGGCTACCTTTTCACCATGTTGTTACAGGGTCATCTCTCTGTCTGTGTTCCAAGTTCTTTTTCTTATAAGGAGACCGGTCATGCTGGATTATCCCCCACTCTAAAAGTCTTGAATTTAAAAGTCTTTGAATTTTACCTTAAATTTTTTATCCATTTTACAATTTATTATACATCTATTATATAACTATTGTATAAATGTTAATATATATAAAAATGGCCAATATAAATATTAATAAACCACATAGAGAAAACCACTGAATTCTTTGGTCTCATTAAGCCAATTATCTGTTCAAATGTGCTTCAACCATCCATAGTCTCAGTTGAGATTAGAATGCTTTGTACCTAGATTTAAAATATGTTCTTACCATTTTTTTTTTTTTGCCCCAGACAGTGACTAAACAAAACTGTCTACTAGGCTAAGGTTGAACTTCTACGAACACCAGTGTCCTCAAGTCCTTTCGGCTCTCCCTTATCTGAAATCTCTCATGAAAAGATTGAATAAATTAAATTTATATGTATTTAATTTATATTGAATTTATAAGCTGTATATATATACAACTCAATGTGTTATTTTATTTGTATTTCAACAGGTAACAAAGCCTTTTACAAGAATTTTCCAAATTGTTTTCAGAATACCAATATTCTAAAAGGTATTAACTTTTATTTTAAGAAAGAGAATTCTGTATTAAAATAACTGTAGAAAATTAAACAAAATACACATTTCTTTGACAGATTCACAAAGCATGTGCAATGATTAATTTTAAGTGTCCACTCAGCTAGATGAAGGAATATCCAAATAGTTGGAAAACCATTATTTTTGGGTATGTCTGTGAAGGTGTTTCTAGAAGAGATTGGCATTTGAATCAATTAACTGAGTAAGGAAGATCCACCTTCATCCAATGTGAGTAGGCAACATCCAAATGGCTGAGAGCCCAAATAGAACAAAAAGACAGAAAAAAAAAGGCAAATTAGTTTATTATCTCTTCTACAACTGGAATGCTCTTCTCCTGCCCTTGGACCTCAGAACTCCATCCAGATTCTCTGGTCTTTGGATTCTGGGACTTGCACTAGCAGTCCCAGGTTGTCAGGCTTTTGGCCATGGACTGAGACTTTCATCACCAGCTTCCCTGGTTCTGAGGCTTTCAGACTCAGATTGAGCCACTCTACTGACTTTCTGAATTCTCCAGCTTGCAGACAGCAAGTTGAGCTGCTTCTCAGCCTCTGTAATCATGTGAGACAATTTCCCCAATAAACCTCCTATCTATCTATCTATCTATCTATCTATCTATCTATCTATCTATCTATCTATCTATCTATCTATCTGTCTGTCTGTCTGTCTGTCTGTCTATCTATCTATCTATCTATCTATCTATCTATCTATCTATCTATCTATCTATCTACCTACCTACCCACCCACCTACCCATCCTTCTGCAGAGTTCTCTCTGCAGAACTCTGATTGACACAGCAAGGTTATGTATTTAAGGCTGTACAATACAACAATACAAAAATTTTCTTAACTTAACCTTAAAGCAAATAATCAAATCTAACTAACAAATACAAGCCATCAATAAGCATAAAGTGATGGCGGGGAGGGGTAGGGACTCTTCCTGACCGTGAAATTGTGCTAGAACCTTATAATACGTCCTTGGAATTCCAGGCAAAGCACTGTATATTTGGTAAACATGCATTTAGTCACACAAATCAATGTCTTTTTACTATATTAAAGAGTATGCTTCATATCAGTAATCACTTTTTATGCAGAGAATTCAAAAAACAAATCTTTATGAAAAAAATAACATCTTACTTAGATGACAACTACAATTAAAGAGGATCCTTATCTGTTTAATTCAGAAGTGTGGTCTGAAAGAAAACCTATACATGTAAGACTGCACTTTAAATATTACTGTTTGGAAAGTTTCTTCAATCGTTTTTCTAACAGTTGGTAACCCAGAAAGACATTTAGAACACTGTAGTGCACTTAATATTGTCAATTTACAAAATAAAATTTAAATTTCAATAATAAATTAACCTAGTAAGACATGTAGAGAATACTAAGAAATCAAGTCTGAAAAATAGAGGCCTCATTTTTTCTCATTAACTTAACTATATTAATCTAATCTTTCAGTACAATAATGTGACCACGATGTCAAAGGGAGGAGGTAGAAGAAAGGGAAGGTAGCATAAGCCATCTCTTCTAAAAAGAGTTTTGGTTTTCATTATTCCAACTCCACTATCTACGCATGTACACACACACACACATACACACACACGCTCAAACTCACTCGCATGCTTACTTGCAGTCACACACACTCACACTCCTCACACCTCACATCAACTCATATGCTAAGCCACATGTATTCTGCAGTCTATCTATTCCCATGCATTTCTCATGATTCAGAGTCTCTGGTTAGAGTCAAGGCAATTTAAAAAGAATTCCAGAACATCTTGAACCTGTAACTATGCATTAGGTGCTGACCAAAACCAAGCGTTAGTTTGTTCCCTGGTCTAACTCCAAGTTTTTGCTTGTTTTTCTGTAATAACAAGCAATAATGCTAACATTTTGGAACATCAAAGAACTTAAAGATCCAATAAAGAGTTATTTATTGATCATTTATATTTAAATATAAAAACTTGTACAACATTCAGATATTATCACACTGGCTTCAATTACCTCCATTGGAGATGAATTCTTTCAAATGCCTGTGTAGACAGGCTTTTTGATCCTGCCGTGTACCCACACCAAGCTTTTCCTGGAACCATATAAGCACTTAGTTCTGAGCAGGGGAATATTCTGAATCTTCTTATAGCCTCTCCTGGGAGAGAAGTAACAAACATTGAAGAGGTCCAGTCATGACCTCTTCTTTAAAGAAGGCTTTTGCTTCTTTGAGAGAGTCTCAATGGGCAGACCTCCCTCTAATCTATAACGTCAGTGTTAACAGTGTGTACAGAAACGTTTCTCTATGGAGCTCAACAAACAACACATGTTTCTTTTGGTGCAAAGGTGAATTTTATCATTTTGATGAAGTTTCTTAGAAATCTTGCTGTAACATACTTGAAAACAATAGTTCATATTCCCAAATTTGTTATATTTATCTCTTTTTATTTTACAAGAAAGAAAATCCGTAACACACTAAAATCTTTGGGAACATGAGGCCTAAAAATGTCAATTTGACAAAACATCTGGAATAACATCACTTTTCATAAACAAAGTGTGTATTTATTTATGAAAATAATATACACACATCAAATATTGTATATTATATGTAATATATAGTATAATGTAATATTACATTATTATATAATATTGTATAGTATAATATATAAAAATATATAAAAATACAATATTACATAAATAATATACACATTATACATTGTACATATTATTGTATATTATATACAATGTTATATATACAATATTATATACAGTATTATATATGTAATTGTATATTATATATTTATATATACAATGTTATATATACAATATTATATATTATATACTATATGATGTGAATACATTTTCATAAACATGACATACAAGTGTGTCTGCATATTATATAATGTGTATTTATTATTTTTAAAAAATACACACAAATATAAATGTATATTTATTACACATCATATAATATATATGCACACACTTATATGTCGTGTGTATGTATATATATATTACACATATGCTTCTATATTTGTATATATATGAATACTGGTTAATTCATATAATCTTGCACAAATATTTACCCAGAAATGCTATGTGGATATAGCTGAAAGTAAAACTATAGAACATAATATAATGTCACTCCTCATATGTTGGTAAGAAAAGGAAAGGGGAAAAATTTAAACTCATACTTATAATGCCTATGCTCCAAGCAGCCATGAGACATAATGCAGTATGTAGGAGTTCAATTCCTGTAGAGGTCTTTCCTCAGAGAGGAGCCATAGGAGGCAGTGGCCCTGGCCAGGCGCTGTGGCTCATACCTGTAATCCCAATATTTTGGAAGGCTGAGGAAGGCTGATCACTTGAAGTAAGGAGTTGGAGACCATCCTGGCAACATGGTGAAACCCCGTCTCTACCAAAAATACAAAAATTAGCTGGGCATGGTGACTTATACCTGTAATCTCGGCCACTTGGGAAGCTGAGGCAGGAGAATCATGAATCACTTGAACCCGGCAGGCAGAGATTGCAGTGAGCTGAGATCATGCCACTGCACTCCAGCCTAGGTGACAGAGCGAGACTGTCTCAAAAAAAAAAAAGGAAGGTGATGGCCTATTGGGCTTCTGATATGATGTTCAGGATGTTTTGCATGTAGAAGATGCACCATGGGTCAAATAAACATGTACTAAGACATTTTATAAAGGAAACCAATATTCCTGAACTGTACAAGTCTGAAAAGTTATATACAGAAATAAGTGTGGATTTAAGTGTTTATATACATGCATGTATATTAAAATGCATAGTATATAGGCCCACTTTAATTTTTAGATATTTCTTTTTTTTTTTTTTTTTTTTTTTGAGACAGAGTCTTGCTCTGTCGCCCAGGCTGGGGTGCAGTGGCCGGATCTCAGCTCACTGCAAGCTCCGCCTCCCGGGTTTAGACCATTCTCCTGCCTCAGCCTCCCAAGTAGCTGGGACTACAGGCGCCCGCCACCTCGCCCGGCTAGTTTTTTGTATTTTTTAGTAGAGACGGGGTTTCACCGTGTTAGCCAGGATGGTCTCGATCTCCTGACCTCGTGATCCGCCCGTCTCGGCCTCCCAAAGTGCTGGGATTACAGGCTTGAGCCACCGCGCCCGGCCAATTTTTAGATATTTCTATGACTCATTATTATTATCTCATGCAAAAGAGAATCCTCTCGTCAGAAAATTATACCTGCCTTAAGAGAAAAAATCTTGAAATATGTTTTTTTTTTTTTGCAGTAGATATTCCTCAAGGAACACTATCTGCTGTGTGTTTAGTGCCTCCTCACCTCCAGGCCATGTGTCTCTTAGAAGCTATACACCGTCAGGCTACAGCCAGCATCAGATTACTCCTATACAGAAAGTACTTGCAACTTCATACATAACTTAAGCCAATCTATTCTACACCAGGCGTGGACTAGAATATTGAAATGCTGCTCACATAGATATTACTTTTGTAAGCACTAGATATTGTGGTATTCTGAACACTATGGCCCCCACATAGCTGTGAATTTCTAAAGAGCTCTTCATTTCTGTGTATAGGCAGTACAGATTAGAAGTACTTGATGCCTGTTGTAGCTTTGGGAGGGTTGATAGGAATCTATTATTAACCTCATTACCTAGCATCAAAGAGTTCTAGCCTACTGGAGTTGACTAATTAATATACTGCTGAGAAAGTAATTACAATGTAGCAAGCACACCTACAGGCTAATATTCATCTTTTAGGCTGACAAGGAGAATCTGCAAATATATGTTTTGAATAAAATAGCATTTATTATGTTTTGCTTTCTTGATGTATATACATGTATAAAAGATAATAAGTATGTTTTAAATAAGGGTGAATGTGTGTGCCCTCTAAAGTTATAGAGTCAAAATATTAGCACTTGAAAAAAATTAGAGAACATTTATTTTGGTAGTTTTAAAGTCTCTTCTCCTTAGAATGAGAGTTTGCTGGGAGAAGTAAGAGGGCCAAGGAATCTGGTCTTCTGTCCTGCCCACCCCAATACCCTTTCTTCAACTGAAAAGTCTCAACACTGACTTGCTTCACGTACTAGGCTTCCATTTGGAATGATATTTGGATATGATTTTTGTTGTCTAAGAAGTTTGGTGGGCAGTGGCATATTGGATAAAAACAGTGACTTTGGAGATAGATTACCTGGGCGAAAATCTCTACTCCTTCACTTTGTACCTATCAGATAAACCCCTTCTCCAATAATTTCCTCAACTGCAAAATGGAAATAATGGTAGTGGCCAATAGGGCTTTTAAGGAGACTGAGTATATTACCACACATAAAGTGCTAAGAACAGTGCCTGTCACATGGTAAGTGCTGTATAAATGTTGGCTTTCATCTAGATGTTAGACAGACCAATAGATGGTAGAAACTGAGACAACTACAGAGCTGGAAGGGAACTTGCAGATCACCTACTGAGACACAAGAGTGCCAAGTATGGTGTTTATATCTACATGTCAAGCAGAAACTGAGACAGTATCAGAGCCTAGGTCCTCAGTGTATGTTAGAGTGAGCAATTTGTGTTCATCGTTATTCCTAACTACCAAGAAGAGTTTAAAACATACTTAGTTTAAATGTAGGGATGTTTACACTCCATGTTTTAAAATTTCTATCTCAATTTTTTTACATGAAAAGTTTTTATTCTTTAAGAGAGGAGTTTTCATTTTTTAGTAATGTATTTATATATAGAAGTATATGTAGATTTACTGATGGTACTAGATAGATGGAGTGTTACTCTACCACAGCTAGTTATGTCTGATCACTCATTTTTGCAGCTTCCATGGGACCTTTGTGCTTATCTTTGAAGTGGTAATTTATCTGAGTAATGTCTGGGTCAGAGCCAAGCACAACACTGAAAACAGACCAGGGGTTCAATAAGTTTTCCATGAATGAATAAGAATGAAACTCTTCCTTTTGTTGATCCCATTTATAGCCCACCTTTTAGCTACTGTGTTTCAAGCAGGGATGCTGCAACACCCCTGGATAATTGGCAAGCATCGCACAAGGAAGCAGGACAAAGACTCACATGGGTGCTGAAATCAGGCGATGCGCCCCTTGCCAAATCAGCCGATGCGCCCCTTGCCAAATCACTATGGAGATGAGTCAACCCTAATAAAGTAAGGGTTTTGTTGTTGTTGTTTTGTTTTTTGCTTTTTGCTTTGAATAAAAGTGCCATAGACTCTTCAGCTATGCATCGGTAAGGTTGTGCTTGCTGAGAAAAGTCTGACTGCCCTGTGTCCCACAAAGGTGACTTTCAGTCAAGCAGCTTCCCTGCTAGTGATCAAATCAGAGTTCCCTCTGAAGCAGTGTCTGGCATTTTTGAGTCAATCTCCAGTGACTGGCAGTCTCGATGGCCTACCATTTCTATGTTTATGTAATCGCTGCCTGTCAGTAGACGTTTTTGGCACTAATGTGTCTACTTGTCAGTACCTATGTGGCCCTTGATTGCTTGATAATTCTACTGGTTGACACAGTTTTCATAGTTTGACCTAGCCTCAGCCCTTTTGGTCTATCACTATTGAATTTGTCCACTGCACCTTGATTAGCTGCCAGTCCCATCCAGTCTACATCTCTTCTCCAGACTTTTATCAATATTGGTAATATGGTGCTTTCCCACCTGTACCATCTCAAGCAATCTCATTCTGATGTTCTTTTATCAAATTCCAGCCTTTTTCATTCTGCTTTTTCTGCTTAGGTTCAAGTCTGCTTTTCTGCTACCTTTGGGACTCCCATTCCCAGAGACCAATCCCTAAAAGAAAACTGCCATGTATGTCTTTTCATCTGCCTCTTTGACCCTTCAGGTATCGTTATCACTCCTAGAAATAAACAGATCCTTCCAGCCTATGCCACAACGTGACCACCCAAACTCTAGTTCCTATACCTTACTTAAAGGGACAGTTTTGTTTATACTATAAATAAAATACTTTTTAAAAAATACATGGTTTTATTTATTGAAATTTTTAAAAATACAAGCATACAAAATAATGTTTTCCCACAACACTATGTTTTGAGTGAGGTTTCAATTACTTTAAAATAATGCTCAATTATTGTGCTATTTTGGACTCAGAAACCCCACACTGGAAGTTTCTTCAATGTACCGTTCTGCTCTTCATAACAGTTTTTTGTCTTGAAATTTGAATTAGAATTCTAAATTTATATACTGGGCAGAAAATATCTATCTGAAATATTCAAGAATCCTTGCTTAGTGTTCTGATATTATATGCATGCGTGAGGTATGGAAATGCAGAATGAACAGGTGATAGTACATACAGCATAGTATTTATATGGTGTGTGAATCTTCCCATCAGAGCAATTTGATCACCATGAATCTTAAGTCTTTCACAGTATCAAGTGATCTGTAAAAGATCATTAGGAAAATTGATTTTCTTAGGCTATATTTTTAAAGTGAATATTTTCTTCTTGTTACTTTTGTAGAACAGATATTCAGTGTTCAGTTTTTAACTTTTGTTTAGCAGTGTTTTCTTCACTAAAGAATCATAATTAAAGGAAACCATTTAAAAAATTCACAAGCTCTTACAGGCTCAGAGCAATTAGGCTAGGTAATTAGAAACATGATAAAAGAGAAGCTTGGGAAAAAGATTTAAACCCCTATTGAACATTTATATTAAAAGATGAATAAGGAAGAAAGAAAATTAAAAGCGTGGGTTCTATCTGGTGGGCAAAGGATAAAGCCAATTATTCTGGGACATGTTTATTTACCTAGATTTAGTTATTCATAATATGTAGAAAAATCAGATGTGCTGGAGGAAAAAAAAAATAGGTGTTCCTTTTCATCTTGCAGGCAACAAAATATGCCCACACAGGAAAAGGATTTTCTACCATAGAATATTTTTTTCAGTTCTTTAAACTAAAATTTAAAGAGATAACCAATATATTTCTGATATCAACCAGGTGAAATTATCTACTTTGCAAATCAGAAGACACATTTTAAGAAGAGAGCAAAAGCTTTGCATGCAGAGGCTAATCTGGGAGTAGATAGTTAATGACATTGCAAAGGAAAACCATCCAGAAACATTTCCTTGAATGAACAGGATGTTTCAGTTGTGCATTGTTTGGTGCCTTGAACTATTGCCACAAAGGAGATGTTCATAAACTTCCGACAAGGAAGAAGAGAATCGAAAAAGATTAGTAAATGTTAATGTCATCTTGGAGCACTGTTTGTAATCTAAAGGGAACAAACCACAACAAAACAAAAACAACCTTTCCTATTCCTGAGAGAAAAGGAATTCTTTTCTGCAGAATTTTTAAAACAGAATCTGAATGCTCTGTGTTATCAAAGTGTAGCTTCCTGCTCACTTATTTTATTTTGTTCTTAAGCTGGGGCACAATATACATAACATAAAATTCACCACTTTAAGCAGTTTAAGTGCACAGTTGGTGGCATTAACTACGTATTCACATTATTGTGCAGTTATCACTACCATCCAGATCTTTGTCATCATCCCCAACTTAGACTGTACTCATTAAACACTAACTCCTCTTTCTAACCTCCACCTACTTTCTGATAATCACTATTCTACTTTCTTTTTTTTTTTTCTTTTTTTTTATAAATGTGACTATACTAGGAACCTCATAAAAGGAACCATAGAATACCTGTCCTTTAATGGCTGGCTTATTTCACTCAGCATAATGTTTCCAAGTTTTATTCATTCTGTAGCATGTGCTAGAATTTCCTTCCTTTCTGAGACTGAATAACATTCTTTACTAGCCAAGATTCTCTAGAGGGGCATAACTAATAGGATAGATGTATATACGAAAGGGAGTTTATTTATTTTTAAATTTTATTTATTTATTTATTTATTTACGAGACGGAGTCTCACTCTGTTGCCCAGGCTGAAGTGCAGTGGCGCGATCTCAGCTCACTGCAAGCTCTGCCTCCCGGGTTCACGCCATTCTCCTGCCTCAGCTTCCCGAGTAGCTGGGATTACAGGTGCCCACTACCAAGCATGGCTAATTTTTTGTATTTTTTTTTTTTCAGTACAGACGGGGATTCACTGTGTTAGCCAGGATGGTCTCCATCTGCTGATCTCGTGATCAACCCGCCTCGGCCTCCCAAAGTGCTGGGATTACAGGTGTGAGCCACCGCGCCCAGCAAAAGGGAGTTTATTAAGGAGAATTGACTCACATGATCACAAGATGAAATCCCACAATAGCTAATCTGCAATTTGAGGAGCAAGGAAGCCAGTAGTGGCCCAGTCCAGCTCCCAAAACCTCAAAAGTAGGGAAGCCAACAGTGCAGTCTTCAGTCTGTAGCCGAAGGCCTGAGAGCCTCTGGCAAAATCCTGGTGTAAGTCCGAGAATCCAGAAGCCGAAAAACTTGGAGTCTGATGTTCCAGAGCAGGAATAATCCAGCATGGGAGAAAGATGAAGGTCGGAAGATTCAGCAAGTCCACCTTCTTCTGCCAGTTTTTTCTAGCCACCCTGGCAGCCAATTGGATGGTGTTCTCCCATACCGTGGGTGGGTCTTCCTCATGGTGAGTCGTCTTCTCTCAGTCCATTGACTCAAATATTAATCTGTTCTGGCAACACTCAGCTACACCCAGAACAATTACTTTGCATTCTTCAGTGACTGAGTTGACGTTTAACATTAACCGTCACACACTCTATGGTATGTGTGTAGCGCATTTTGTTTATTCATTCATTTTTCACTAGACCCTTCGGTTGCTTCCACCTTTTGGTTATTGTGAATAATATGTGCTGTGAACATGCACAAATGTCTTCCAGTTCCCACTTTCACTTCTGTGGGAAAATTGCCTAGCATTAGAATTGCTGTATCATATGGTGGCTCCATGTTATTTATGCTGTTTTCTACAGCAGCTGCACCATTTTACATTCCCTCCAGCAATGCATGAGGGGTTCAATAGCTCCACGTCTTTGCCAACGCTTTGTATTTTCTGTTTTATTTCTTTTCTCTTTCTAATAATAGCTATCCTAGTGGGCGTGAGGGGTTATATCATTGTGGTGATAATTCTCTCTTTTACTATAGTAGGGTTTATAGCCAACTACACTTAATCAGTAAACATAGATCAAAATTGAGTTTATGACATTTTCTGTTCTTTCTTACCCTACATATGCCTGCAAACACTTATCTCTATAGTTGTACTTCCAGGGATATATATGGTGAAATACGCACATACACATGCGCGCGTGCGCGCGCACACACACACGGAGTTTTAGATTCCATTTGACAGTAAACAAGCCCTGTTGGGATTAAACATAGTCAACATTGTACAGATCAGATTTGAAAGCAATTGTACCATCGTGAGCATTTTAAAAATTATCATTGAAAATATACAAATTTCTAACATAAGAGTCCTCCACAATAGGTATACTTTTTAAATAAAATATAATTTTGACAGTTAATTAGGGAGCAGAAATATGTAGAGCAAAATGGCTTTGGACATCAGGAAAGCATTTAGTATATTTAATATGAAAGAAGTCCTGCTTGAGTCTGTCTGTTTCATGAGCCAATTAGTCAAAAGATGAATTACTTAATTTGGCGTCTTCCTGCTTCAGGCTATTTTAAATATCTCAGGTGGTCTAATGCAACTGGGCAATAACATGACCAGGAGTTTTATTTGCAAAGTTACCACTCACACTGTTACTGGCATATAATTTAAAAGTACAGACTAAGAATTTTCTCCATTTGGGTCAAAGATCATGTTTACATTTTTATTATTTCACTAAATCCAAGGTCATAATAATCTTAATTTTATAATTGCAGTTTAAATTGAAGAATATGTTAGCAATAATTACTTAGCAATTAACTAGTTTCCTTTTTCTATTTTTTGTTTGTGTTTTGAATCCTTGAAATGATAGTCTTTAAAAATGTATTTGTTCAAAATATTTTACACCCATACTTTATTAAAGAGTTGAAATCTCTGTTTTTGCTTATTGAAGTTACATAATTATAGAATATGTAAGCAAAAAGGAAACCAATAAATTAACTAACCATATATATATATGCTAATTTTGAAAAGCAGAGGCTTGATCCTTAGAAAAGCGGATGCACAGACTGAAGTTGAGGCTCACTTGTTACTTACAGGTTTGGAGTACATTTTTGACTGGTCAGGTATTAACTGCTCAGTTACTTCCCTCACATCAACTGCCATGCCACAGTCTCCACACAAGGAAGAGTACCTGAAGTAGACAACCAGGTAAATGATATTCAAGAATCAATTTATTTAATAATACTCTTACCATTCTTGTTGGAAATCTTTCTATAAAATACATTCAGTGTTCTTGACTTTCTTAATTGATGCACAACAACCAAAAAAATTGTAACACTCATTGTTAGTGTTGACTAGTATATAATGACACATAATATTATATTTGTTCAGAAAAATTTTAGTGTAGGGAGAATATTTGTACTCAAATTCACATGTCTCTATTCTATTTTAAAGGAAGACTTTGTGGCAAATGTTTATGAGCTAAGAACTTTTTACCTCCTCTTTGTGACTGAGATCCGGAAGGCCAAGTGTGCAGAAACTCTGTCCCTTGAATAAATGAGCTACTCTTGAAATTATAATGGAGGAAACTTACTGCCTAGGTTTTTTAACATCAAGCAGGGGTGCTAAATCACAACTCATGTTTGAGGTCTCATGGAAGTGGGGTTGAGACAGAAAGGGCTTCTTCCTTTGCTCGTTGTTGATGTTATACATTACTAAACTTTGTCCATAGCTATCTTACCTATTTACCTATGGTTTGAAAATCATTAAATAGAACAATACTCTAAAAATGTAATCTCCTGAATCTAATAAAATGAAATAAACCCAATTAAGGTATTGTGGATGGTATATAATTCCCTATAGACAAGTATCTCCTGAACTTTAAAAATTTTAGTTCAAACAATAATTTTATTCATTTACATACATTTGTTCTTACTCCATAAGGCAACTAGTAACATACCATTATTTGCAAGATGGAGATTCACAAATATAGTAGTCTATCATCTTATCTGTGTTTTTTTATTTTTTTTCCCATGATTTCAGTTGCCTAAGATCACTCTCTGTCTGAAAATGCTAAATGGAAGATTCCAGAAATAAGCAATTCATATGTTTTAAATTGCATGCCATTCTGAGTAGTGTTTTAAATCTCATGCCATCCTGCTCAGTCCCGCCTGGGGCGTGTCCAACTCATCCACTTAGTAAACCACCTTAGTTATCAGATGTACTGTGGCAGTATAGCAGAGCTTGAGTCGAGTAACCCTTACTTTACTTAATAATGGTCCCAGAGCACAAGAGTAGTGATGCTGGCAATTCCGATATGCCAAAGAAAAGTCATAAAGTGCTTTTGTTCAGTGAAAAGGTGAAAGTTCTTAATAAGGAAAGAAAAAAAATCATATGCTGAAGTTGCTAAGATCGATGGTAAGAATGAATCTTCAATTCATGAAATTGTGAAGAAAGAATACAGATTTCCTAATAGTTTTGCTGTTATACATCAAACTGCAAAAGTTTCAGCCACAGTGCATGATAAGTGCTTAGTTAAGATGGAAATGGCATTACATTTGTGGGTGGAAGACATGAACAGAAACCTGTTCTTATTGACAGCAATCAGGTTTGGCTGTATCATCTGTTTCAGGCATCCCATGGGGCCTTGGAACATATCCCCTGCAGATAAAGGGGGACTAGTGTTTGCTATACTTCGCAGACTTTTTTGTCCCTGAGTTTTACCATTTGATTTCCATGAACCTTTCTATAGAGCTCTTATTGCAGGAACATACTCTTGAAACATATGGACACAGATGGTCCTGACAATGTTGCTTTGCAACATGATTCCTGACCTCAGCCGCAGGCTTTCCATATGCTTCCTCTGAAGGATACAGCTCTTCCTGCTCTTCTATAACCTCCGGCAGATTTGATGCTCTAATAACAGCTGGCTCTGATGCTCTCCTTTCTCCTCTTACAGTGATGCTTCATTAGACTGTGCAATACTTTGTTCGATTATACATTTAATTTACATTCTTGAAAGTTCACTGGAGACAACATTCAACTATATCTGCCTTGGAAATAAAAATTGTAAACTCTGAAAACCAATATTCTATTTATTTCTTTAAAAATTTGATGATTTTAAGCTTAATGTATTATTTAAATGTTACTTAAGAAACGTAATGTAGCTTATATCATGTGTGCTTATGAAGAATGATAGGCCAAAATGCTTGCAGCAGATAAATCCATTAAGTTATGAATCTTAATCCTATGAAAATCACTCACTCAATATTCCATTCTGGCCAGTACTCCGGAGTTCACTGTTTTAATCTTCGTTGTAATCATAATAATAATTGTGAATTTAGAAAAACCTAAGGGAAATAAATGATGCTCCAAATAAAAATTATGTAAACTATCCCAGTACTATATTTTAAATAGACAGCTATGCTATATTTTTCTTTGCAATCTAATGTCAAATTTGTCCCAAATTTTAAAATAGCTATATTGACCAATTTGAGTTTTATATGTGCACCAAACACTAAATAAGTTGTGGAATTCCAATATTTAAGGGACTTTATTCTATGCACCGACAAATAATGTTTATATTGAACTTTAATTTTACTAAAAAAAATTATCCATAGTAGGATTAGTTTTTTTCTAATACAAGATATATGTCATTATTTTCATCAGAGATTTTTTTTTTTTCATAAGTAAATGCACACAATATTACTAAAACTGTGAAGGGTTGGCTCTTTGTAGTAGGCACATACATTCTCATCAAATCAGGCCAGTATGAAAAGTTATTGTTTTTGTTTGTTGTGGTTTATTTATTTATTTTAGAGGGGCAGGTATCTGGCATAATGAAATGTATTTAGAAATATTTTTGTGGCCAGAAATTTGATAGATTCCTCTCTTTATGTATGCTTAAAGCATATTGCTTAATACACATTTATTCATAATGTGCTGACCTCTGAATTTCATCCTCAAAGGTCTATGAAGTTTCATATAAATTAAGAACCTATGTTCTAAATTAGTCCCTGAATCAAGTCGGTTCATAATAAAGATGAATATTTGAGCTGTGTTGTTTTCTTTACAGTATTGCCATTTTTTACTTTTTTTTTTTTTTTTCTAGCACCAGTTAAAATCGTAGGCATTGGGAGTAAAAACCTGATACAAAATACTGTTGTGGATATTTTAGAGATGTTTTCCTTTCAATCTTTCATTTATTTAAAGTATTTTTATTGAGCACCCATTCTGTGCTAGGTGCAGCTTAAAGATATGGTGATACAGTGAAAAAATAATTTTAAAGTTTTGCTTTTATGAAACTTATTTTATAGTAGTTGTGGGGTACAGACAATAAATGATAACCAAAATACCTAAATGCTGTAGTCTACTACATGGTAATAAATGTGAAAAAATAAAGCAGAGAATGAATGAGAGTGATAAGGAGATAGAGAAAATCTCCATGATATGGGATTTTGATTAAAAATTTAAAGGAAGTTAATGAATGCAGTGTGTAGACATCTAGAAGAAGGGCAGTCCAAGAAGAGAAACTAGCAAATGCAAAAGTCTGGAGGCGGTGGTGTACCTAGAGTGCTCAAGGAACAGCAAGGAGGTCAGTATGGTGGACAGAGTGATGGAGGGGAGAGATTGGAGAAAAGGACGGAGAGGTAACTGTGTGGTACAGGATAGAAGTCAGAGAAAATAAAAATGTGTGAATTTCAGAGCTCTATTCACTGGCTATGAGAGTTTGAGCATGTCATTTAAACCTGCATGCTTTAAATCTCTGTTACCCACATCCCCTGTAACTGTGGCCCTTTGATTGCTGGTGTAATGTAGAAGGTCGAGATGGTTTGGCAGATTTTACGGGTTTATGAAACTGAATATGCCATGAGGAATAATGTTTCATCCAAGGAAGAGCTCAAGAGAGTGAATTTTTCAAAGTGAACCAGATTTTATAAGCTTCAAAATACCATTAAATTTCCAAGTAATCTTCAAGTTATTCACTTACAAACACATTAGACACTCATATACCAAACTGTCCTGTCCTCTCCTACACTGACCAAATTTTAGAGGACTTCATATATCGCCATATCCGTATCCTATTTCCCACCCACTCAAACAAGTTCTTTCTACTGAGGTCATCACTGACTTCCATGTAGCTAGATTTCATTTTCTCTCACCCCTCAGCATCATTAAAGAAAATAGTGAAATTTTCTCACTGAAGCACTCTGCTATGGACTGAATGGTGCCCCTCACAGCCCCCACAAATTCATATGTTGAAACTTTAACCCCGAATGTGATGTTATTTGAGATGAGTTATTATAACTTATAACACTTGCTAATAACTTTAGCAAGTTATTAAGGCTAGATGAATTCAGGAGTTTGGGGTCCTTGTGATGAAATTAGTGTTTGTATAAAAAGAGGGAGAGAGAGATCACTCTCTTTCTACCATATGCAGACATAGTGGGAAGGCAGCCATTTGCAAGCCAGAAAGAGGGCCCTCAACAGATCTGGCACCCTGATACTACACCCTTATCTCAGACTTCCAGCCTCTAGAACTATAAAATAATAAATTTATGTTATTAAGTACCCAGTCTATGTTAGTGTCCTATTGTAACCCACACCAACTAAGACACACTCTCTTCCCTCACCTTCCGACTGGGCTTCTAATAGTGTCCTGGATGCTCTTTCTCAACTCCAGCTATTCCCGTTTTGCCTCATTTTCAGGTCATCTGCCTATCTTGACCATTAAAAGACTGGAATTTCTCACAGCTCAGAAACAAGCTCTCATTGCTTCTCACTGACTATCCCTCTAAAGATATGATTTATGTTAAATCTTGCCAATGAATTTGTGTTTATCTGCAAATTAACATGCCCAAAACGAAACTTATGATTTTAATGAATGGTATAAACAATTATTCTGGGTAAAAGTCAAGTCATCCTTAATATTTCTCTAACGACTCACCATCAGATCCACCACAAAATCCTCTATATTTTACTTTCTATAGTTTTCCAACTGAACATCTTTTCCCACCCTCAGTGCCGGCTATTGGTCCAATTATTTCACCTGGCTTATAAGGACTTCCTAGTTGGTCACTCTCAAACTATTCTGCTCCACTTTTTTGTCCGTTCTCCACACTGCATTCAAAAGAGTTAATTGAACATGTCAATCCAAGCAGGTGATTGTCCTGCTTTAAAAGCCCTTCTTGTGGAGGGCCTGCAAGGTTCTCCATGGAGTCGTCCTGCTTACGTCTCCTGCCTTGCTGTGTTCTCCCTCGCTCTCTGATTTCTAGACCCATCGGCATGTTTAACTTCTTAAAACAAGTCTTGCATTATTTCACCATAGTGCCTTCTAAATATTATTCTCTTTCTCTAGGTTTCCCTAGGATGTTTTTGTCTTCCTTCCTCACCAAATAAGCCTGCTATTAAATATCACTCATTCATCACATTTTTAACGGTGATCACTAAGTCATTTCTGCTGTAATTTATTCTTTTGGGGCCCAATCTCCTCTTCTTGATGTCACTTAATGGAATTGCTGTTTTCTATTTATTATTTATTCACATAGCTCTTTGAGCAATATTTGTGTCCCCAGTAGACTGTGAACTTCATGGGAATATGTAATGTTTCTGGGTTTTTGTTTTGCTCTATTTAGTTTTTTCTCAATATTATATGTTTAGAACTGAACTGAAGCCAGAATCTGTTAGGTGATCAGGACTCAATAAAAAATGCTTTAAAGTATGCATTAAGGGAAACAAAAATACTGGTAGGGGATATGGTGGACAGGTACTTTTCAAAGCAAAGAACAGTTGAGACTTTGGACTGCTATATCAGCCTTTGAAGAACCAATAGGAGCATTTTATTTTGCAGATCTCGTTGCCTTATTTGTATACATCAGTGGACGATCTAAGCTCCTTTGAGAAACAGTGATATTTATAATCAAAAAGGTATGGGAAGAAGCAGTGATTTTTTTTTCAGTTACTTAACTAGAAAATAATAGATATTAAATTATCTGGAAATTCATACACTTCCATGTTTACACAAATTCAGCTAAAATGAGACAGAATAAGATTAACTGGTTCTCAGATAATCATTAAGGATTATCTTTGGATTCAGTATCATTTTTAATATTATCACTCAGCAAAGGCTTGTCCTTAGTTAGCTTCAAGATCACTATCAAAATCACCCTATTTCAAATGTTTCTTAGTTTCCTGAAGAGTGGGAGTAATGTCTTAGTAAGTAGAAGTGATTCTTGATTGGTGAGATTAGGGATACTACCTTACAGTTATATATCCATATCAAAGCAGGTGCTCCTTATGGGCAAAGAATACATTTTACTCAGTTCATTTTCTTCAACCTGAATATATAGCATATTTTACACATTTTATTATGATTTTTTAAAGATCTGTTACTTTCTAAATTCTATTTTATTTTATTTTTTTTGAGATGGAGCTTCGCTCTTGTTGCCCAGTCTGGAGTGCAATGGTGTGATCTCGGCTCACTGCAACCTCTGCCTCCCGAGTTCAAGCGATTCTCCTACCTCAGCCTCCCAAGTAGCTGAGATTACAGGTGTCCATCACCACGCCCAGCTAATTTTTTGTATTTGTAATAGAGATGGGGTTCACTATGTTGGCCCGGCTGGTCTTGAACTCCTGACCTCAGGTGATCACCCGCTGTGGCCTCCCAAAGTGCTGGGATTACAGGCGTGAGCCACGAAGCCAGGCCAATTCTATTGTATTTTAAATTAAGGGTAGTATTATCAATAACATAGAGAAATGGTGGTATCTGTTCTATTAGTGAACTTAAGTGTATATGAGGTATATGTTTCCAATTTATGTAACGTTTGAGAAACTGATTCATTTCTCTTTTCATGCAAGTGCTTTTGATCACTGTAATACCTCAACCTGTGATAATTTTCATGAATTTTCTCAGGCAATTGTTTTGACAGAAAATTGTCCAGTGGAATGCTCTTATTATCTAGCATTCCTGATGTGATCCAAAACGAGCACTAATCAAGATAAATGAAAATATTTAATTAATAGGAAATATCATATGACATTATAAAATAATAAGCGTGAAGGTGGTGTATAGACACTAACAATTTCTTGGATAACCTCAGTCTAAAAGTTCAATGATCTCACCCACACAGATTCATGTTTTAATCATTTTATTGCCTCTGCGGGAAGATATAAAATATCTGGGGGCGCTTTTGCATCTGTATGTATCCATCCATCGTTTACAGATCTTCATGGTCTCACTTTTCCTAGGTTCACCCCTTCTCAGGCAAACCGTTCCACACAGCGGGTGTCAAGCTGTGGAAACTGAAACCCGGCAGAGAAATCTGTCTGATTGGTCTATCAACGGTTCCAACTATGGAGAATCATGGAATCTTGCCCTGTTTACTAACTGCCCTTCTTGTTCTCTCCTTGTAAATTTGCTTTATGGCATAGTTTTCCTGCAGCAGAAGTTGGTGAGGCACCCTCTAAAAAATTTTATTATCATGTGTAGTATTCAATAAATTATAAAAAGATGTTTTTCTCCACAACTCTTTATCTATGCCACTGTTTCTCCTCATCTTGCCTGCAATTTATTTTCAGCTGCTGTTACTCTTAGTTGTGGTATTCTAAGTATCTACTGCAAAAAAAAAAAAAAAAAAAAAAAAAAAAAGATTCCTGTGAGGATTATATAAGATTAAAATGTTATAGTCTATCTTTAAAAAGTTCAATTTCTTTATTAAACTATTTTTGCATTTTTTGTGTTAAAGAATAATTATATTTTAACTTAATCTTATTTAATATTATTGTTAAAATGTAGTAAAATATAGTTGCCGATTTAAGGTCATAGAACAGTATCTAATATCCTCTGTGGAACTTATCTCCTACCTGTCTCATGAGAGAGAGATGAAAGATGACTCATCTTGAATAAATTATAATTTTCAATTTGATTATTTTTAAGTGATTAGAAGTATAAAGAAATTACTATGAATTATATTTAGTCAGACAAAAACACTAGATACAAATTGTGGATGATTAAAAAGAAGTAACAATTTAATGAAGACATCCACAGAATGCTTGTTTTTACAAGCTGGAATTATTAGAGGCAATGCCTTTTTATTAATTTATTCCTTTGACAAATATTCATTAAGCACCATAATTTGCTGAAATCTGATTGTTGTAGGTTTTTAGAATATTTTCAAGAGACGTGGTCCCTGGCTTCTGGAAGCCAATATTCTAATTGAGGATATTGGAAGCAAACAGAAAATAAATAATAAGATCTGAGAAAGTCATAGATTCTCAGGGGAGAAATGAGTCAGGGTAAGGAAATAATAAGTCTTATAGTGTAGAGGAGGGAGATTTCTATTTTAGAAAAGGGACTCAGAGAACTCAACCTGACATTTGAGGAGAGACTTGGATAAAGTGAGAGTGACATGTTTAGACAGTCTCAGGAAAGAGGCCTCCTGTCTGGGAAAGCAGCAAGTAAAAGTTTCCTGAAGTTTGGTATTATGAGGAAACAGCAAGAAAACAAGTTGTGGCTAGGTGGCAGTGAGCCAGACTTAACATGTCTGATTAGGTCCTAAATGAGGAGGCATCAGAACCGGTAAGGCCTTATAGATAGTGGTAAAGCATTGGTCTGTGCTGAAAGAGATGGGGAGCCCCAGGAGAGCTTCAGCAGGAGAAGGACATGACCTGGTTTATAGTTTGAAAGCATCTCCCTGGTTACTGTGGGGTGGGGGGTAAGGGGAGAGAGTATTGACTATCGTGGGAGAAGAATAGAAGTCAAATGACAATTGGGAAATTATTGCCTTAGTTCTAGGACGTGAAGGTGCTTAGATGAGGTTTGCAGTGCTGATGGTAGTAAGAGTTGAGCAGATTCAGAATATACTTTAAAGGGAGAACCTATAGGACTTGCTTACCAATGTTTTGGATATGGAGTATAATGGGAAATAAGTCAGGAAGGACTCCTAGTTTTAAGGTTTAAGCAGTTGCACAGATAATGGTGCCATTTACTGAGATGAGCACACTAGGATTGAATCAGTTTTTCTGGGGAAGTTTATCTGAAATCATGTTTTAGATGTGTTAAGCTTGGGATGTCTATTAGGCTTGCCTATTTGGCAATAAGTTATATGTGCCTAGGACACAGGGGAGAGTTGCAGTTGAGGACAGAAATGAGGAAATCACTAGGGTATTGATGGGATTTAAGTTTGTGGGTCAGGATATAAACATCAACGAAATATGTGTAAAACTAGGGTTTCTTGGTCTCAGCATTACTGACATTTTGAGCCAGATAACTCTGTCATGAGGGGCTGTCTGCATAGTAGGATGTCCAGCACATCCCTCACCTCTACCCACCAAATTCCAGTGGCACCTCTTGCCCTCCAGCGTGACAACCAAAACATTTTCAGACATTTTGACATATCTCCTGGTGGGAAAAAATCACCCCCCTAGTTGAGAATTACTGGTGTAGATAGAGACAACAAGAGGACCAGAAGAGGGAATAAAATGTAAGTCCTGGCCCATCCCACTATATGGAGGTTGAGAAAAAGATGAGCAGCAAAGGAAAGTCAGAAAGTGAAGCCAATAAAATGTAGAAAATTCCAAAGAAATCTTTCCGTGAAAAGATAAAAACAACTGACGTTATCCTTTATAATAAGATAATAGCTGCCCTAATACAGTAAATATTCCTATTGATGCAAGTGCTAGCAATAATATTTCTATTCAAGTAAGCAGAGTGATTCTTATAAAATAAAAGTGGTGTTGCTTCTCTGCTTCAACGTTCCCTATCTTTTTAAAAGTAAGAGCCAAACATCTTATAATGGTCCAAAAGTTCCTACGCGATTGGGTCTCCTCCTCCCTCACCCTTCTCTCTGAATTTCCCTCCTGTAACAACCATCACGCTCACTCCACTCCACAATGCTGCATTATTCTGCTTCTGTGCACAATGCACCATATTCACGGCCTTGCCATCACTGTTTATTGTACATGAATTGTTCCTTCCCAGGTATCTGAAGGGCTCCTCCCCTTCAACTCAAATGTTGCTCAGCTCAGTTTGCTCAAATGTCTTCTCCACCGACCATATTTTGAAAATAATCAAAACATTATTTTTAAAGCATCATAATATTATCAAATTAATTTTTGTCATTTAATTTTTTGTCAATAATTATTTATGTTTTCAGTCAACACACATAGTGCCCTTAATTATTCAACAAACAGATTCAGTGGTTACTCTATGTCAACAATATATATAGCTCATTCCACTCTCTATAACCAATTTTGAAAATTATTTTCAAGACTGGTACTCCTTTCAGGCAACCATTCCATAACCTACTGTCTGCTTCATCTTGATCCTTTCCATTTGTCATCATAGAAAAAAGCACTTATTTTTTGCTTATTTCTTTTGCTTTATTTTGGTATCCTCATTAAAATTTAAGATGTTTTTGAGAAATTTTTGTCTGTGCTATTATTCGCAACTCTATTCTCAGCACTTATAACAGTGCTTCACACATAATAGATGCCTAATTTATTGACTCGATGAACAAATGCATAAACTAAGATTTATTGAGTACTTAAAATTTGTCAGATTATATTTTATCTCTTTGTATTGAATGTCAGGCAGACAAATGGCTTAGCAATAAAATCAGTACAATTGCTAACTTTTGTATATATATGTACAATCATCTTTCAATATCCTCACAGAATTGGTTCCAAAACCCCCACAGACACCAAAATCCACAGATGCTCATGTCTCTTGTAAAAAAATGGTGTAGTATTTGCATGTAATCTTTGTGCAATGTCTTGTGTACTTTAGATCACCTCTAGATTACTTACAATACCTAATACAATGTAAATGTTATGTAAGTAGTTGTTATGCTGTGTTGTTCTTTGGATTTGTTATTTTTATTGTTGTGTTGGGGTTTTACAAAATATTTTTGGCTTGCAGTTGGTTGAATCTGCAGATGTGGAACACTCAGGTACTGAGGCTGATTGTATTATTTTGCAGTAGGGATGAGTATTATTAATTAATTTGATTATTTTCAAAGGGTGCTGCTCTTTCTCTAAAATGCAAATTACAACAAATTATAGCTCATTCCACTACCTATAACCAATGTTTTATTATTTTCAAGTTCCCTATAAAATTTAAGCGTGATTCATTAGCAAACTCTGCCTCTAAAACCAATATGTATGTAAACATGGTAGTACAGCCATTTTTATTAGACATAAATATAAATAAAATAATACTTTTAAAGCAAAAAAATAGCAAAAATGTATAAAGTATTTATGGATAAATTATTGAAAATACTGAAAGACATGAAGAAAAATACTTTAAGAGGAAAGTCATTCCGTATTCATGGAAAAACAATAAAAAGGACATGCCAGACACTATTTTTAAAGCATCCTAATATTATCAAGTTAATTGTATTTTTGTCATAACTTTTCATCAATGATTTTTATTTATGTATTCAATCAACAAACACACTGCCCTTAATTGCTCAGCAAACACATTCAGAGGTTACTATATGTCAGTTACTGCGCTAGGATCTGGCAACAAACTAACAGCCATACTTCAGGGAAAGAAACAGTAGCCAACATTTTTAACAGAGTAGAGCAAGGGAAGTGCTGTGAGGGAGGTCTTCCCAGGAACCTGACAAAGCACAGTGGAGCAAACCTACACTAGTCTTAAGGGTCAGGGAAAGCTTTCTTAATGAGCTGATCATTAAACTTTGTTTTAAAGATGATAAGAATTAAGTTAGAATAAGATGAGCATTCCAGTAAGAGAGAACAGTATGTGGGTTAGTGTGAAACAGCATACGGTCCATTTTGAAATTTTCAAAGAGGTTTCACCATGCATTTACTGACATAGCTGGTAATGAAACTCAGGTACTTAACAAAAGAGTTTTCATATTCTTAGACCCATAGAAGAGAGCCACTGAGAGATTTTTAAGCTAGAAAATGATATAATCATATGTTCGCATTTTAGAATTTTTAGTTTGACATACATTGAAGGTTTTACTATACAGGAAAGCTGCAGGGTAGCAATGGACTATGGTATTTTTCCAATAGCATAAAGATCATAGCCTGAATGAAAAAGTGGTTGTAGGATGGGCAAGATGGGATATTAGAGAAATTTTATTTTGTTACAAATTTTGCAGTAAACCAGCATTATATATATTTCCTTAAGGCCCAAGTCATGATAGAAAACAAATGCCCATTGCTATTTGTTTCTTTATTTTTGTCCACTGTCTTTCTGAAAAAATCTGCCTTAGGGATAACTCGACTGGATATGGGAACAAACGGAATTAAGCTTTTAAATATTATTTATGGCTACTATTATAAGATAAAATAAGCATTCTTTTAATTTTAGTTTTACTCAAATTTATTAGACATCCAGTAAGAGCATAAGTTTTATATTCCAAATGATAAATATTCAGAACATAAAGGCACATAGAGTTCAATAAAAAATTTCAATAAAAGAATAAAACCGGAATACATTAAAAGATACATTTGTTTTGGTTTATCAATGTAACATATCTTGTATTTGGATTTTTGTGGAAAAGTACATTAATGATTGAGAAAATTGATAGGTCTATTATCTTTTTAAATAAAATCCCTCTAGTCCTTATTTACTAAAAGATTTTCTGTTGGCTCATCTAAATGCTGCCCTTTGTTGAGCTTTAGACTTTTTCGGTTTAAAGAGTGCAGTCCTCAGATTAACGGGTAGACTGAGAACCAGATGTCTGTTGTCAGGGCTGAAAACCCAATTAAAAAGGAGGCCATAAAGGTGAAAGGAAGGAAAAGGGTCAACTAGAGCTAGTTTGAGCAGGGCAAAGGCTGGTAGAAATCAGAGATTTTGTGCTACATTGGCAGATCTGTTAAGAAGCTAATCTGTAGATACTTTTATCAAATGCTTTGAAACCCCTGAACCATACGGGATTTAGGGAGATAATAATCTCCATAAAAATTTCAGGAAGCATTTGCTCTGAATTTTGACCTCAGAAATAGAACACAATTTAAAAAAAGTCCATTAAGACCCATACATTAGTATAGTCCCCCAAAGTCTCAGTAACAATTTTAAAATAGTATCTGAGCACCTTTCTGCCTGTACATATTAATATATTAACAATCTATTTATCTATACTTGGCACTATTGCAAAATTTTCCGACTGCTTCCTATTTCTCCAGCCCCTTCACCTGTCATGCCATCTTGATTAATCTTTTCTAAAGCAGTGCTCTAATATGTCAATATATTTTTTTAAATCTATAAGATTTCCCAATTGGCTACTACAGAAAGTCAAAATCGCTTTCTCTCAAAAGTGAGAATGTGTATGGTTTTATTCAATCTTCCTTTATTCATGAATTAATTTCAGTGAATATTTTTCATGCACATACTATGTGCCGGATATTTATCTAAGCACTACTGATATATGTGTAAATAAATAAGGCCCTCAACCTCAGGGTATTAATATTTTAGTGGGAGGAGCAAAAACTGTACAAAACAAAAATATACATACACATAAAAGGGTGAAATTTACTCTGGAGAAAAAGCAGTATAAAAATCGATAGGGATTAGTACAGTGTTGTATGTCGGGATTCCTTTTTTTTTTTTTTTTTGTAAATAAGATTTACAAAAAGCTTCATTGAGAGGTTAAGTTCTCAGCAGAATGTTTGAGGAGGTGAAGAATAAATCTTGAAACATCTGAGGAAAGGCCATTCCAGGCAAAAGGAACAGCAAGTGCAGTGATCCTGAAGCGACACCCTGCTTGGTAAATAAGAAACAAGCAAAGGCCGTGGTTCTGCAGCAGAGGGAATACAAAGGCACTTGTCAGTGATGTTGTCAGAGAGGTAATGGGCAGGCCAGATCCAATAGGATATTACAGGGTATTGTTAGGCCTATTGGCCTTGGATGAGGTGATCGGAAATCATTTACAAATTTTGAGAAAAAAGTGACATGATGTCACTTACTTTTAAAAGAACCACTCAGGTTGGTGTTTTTTGAGTAGACTAGAGAGGGGAAATAAAAATATAGGAATTATGGATTTATAGATGATTTTAAAACCAATGAACTTGTGAGTCTAACAAGAAACTAGGAGTAACCAGAATAGGGATGAGGTCCATGGACTGCCCCTGGCCACTCTAATAGCTAGGCTCAGTCAAACAAGGGGGACCACAATGGAGCCTTAAAGGGAATGGCCAGCAAGCAGGAGGAAAACCAAGAGTGAAGGTTATCTAATACAACGAAAGTGGTCAAGGAGGTTCAAAGGATAGTCTAGGTTAAATGCTGCCGTTCATAGGTCAAGTTAGATGAGGGCTGAGAATAAAGATAAGTTATTCGTGATCCCGAATATATAATCGGTGGACTTGTGTGGGTGGAAAGAAAAGGTGTAGGCAACTATTGAGCTGCGTTGTCATCAAAAACTAAACAGTGAAACATAGATAGGGTACAGGAGGAAGGGTGATGTAAGGTAAACAAGAGTGTTTTTTCTTGAGGGGAAATTAAACAGATTTGTGTATTGATGGGAAAAATTAGTTTTAAAAAAAATGATGTGAAAGTTTGAGGAGAGAAAAACTGTGAGGTAATTATTTATGACACCAAGAGGTTAACAAAAGAGGCAACTGTAAGATAAAAGAAATGTTGGATCAGAGTGGTCAAGAATGAGAATGTAAGCTGGCAAGTTGGGAGATAAAAAGTGGAAAGCATAAAATTGAGGTTACGGGGGGAGGGGGCGGGGGATCAGTTATGATTACCAACAAATGCTGCAGTATCACAATACTTGTAATTGGTTGAAATACCATGAGGTCAAAGTAATTGGGAAGAAGAATATTGGGAAAATTACCTATATAATTATTGCAAATCTATCAGGAATTATGACAGTGTATTGGACTAAACCAGAATCCACAATGTGGATGCAATAAGAGAAATGAACCAGAAATCTGTAGATGATTGCAACAAGGAAGTACAGTGGGTGACATAATCTAACGGCCTGAGCTTCAAATCTAGGGTTTTTAAAGAGAATAGTGGTGGAAACACTGTAAATTAAGTGCGCTTGCAGTACTTTCAGTTCCAGTATGACAAGGAATGTAGAAAAGGAAATAGCCACTGATTTAGGGGATGCAATAGGAGCCTTATCCTCAGGGAAGAATTAGGTCTCATAAAGAAGTGAAAATTCACAGAAACAATTGAAGATCTAGATTTTTCTAAAAATATAAGTTCCAGAGTGCACAGTGAAAGGGTTTTGGAATCAAGTATCTGATAAGGGATGAGGGTGACTTGTGAGATTTATATTTTTGGTGAAGACTGATATAATCAGGAATTAACTTAGGATGCCATGCAAACAGTCTTCAGGTCTTTAAAGCAGATTGCATTGAAGAGGCTGTGTGTATTGATGGCAGCAAGAGGGGAAAGGGAGTAAAGGGAGGATTACACAAAGGCATGATTATGAGCTGGTGAGAACCATTGAAAGCATCACAAAGGCTGGCTTAAGTGGCAACAATCATGATCTATATTTTACTATAAACCTTGTCTTTCTACTGTCGTGTGCTTCATTGCAGTGTATAGCATTTGAAATCCTAGATCCTCTTAATCCCTTATGACAATGGGGAATAGAAGTCAAGAAAAAAAAAAAATCATAGCAGTTGTACTTAAACTTTGAAGTATCTCCTTACTCCTGCAGTTGAAAGCATAAAGGCGGGGGAAGTGGGTAATGATATCAAGATAAGTGAAATTCTAGAACTCCCTCCCCTTTTTAATTACTTTTTCTACTGCTCCCTATTGCACACATTTTCTTCATCCCTGACTTCTCTGTTTCAGTTCATTTCCTTTTTTATTCTACTCATATTGTTTTCTCTATCTGTAAAGTTAATATTGTATGACATTATCACACTTCCAAAGATCACTGAGAAATGTGGTTTATTTGAAAGGAAAGGATACAAGCAGGTAGAATAGAACTGGGGATTCTGCTATGTTTTTCTTAATTTTCTTATCAGTAATTAATTACAGCTTTGCTGAGTATCTCAGCAAATGTGCCACATATAAGACACAGCTGAGGTTTATCAATTAGCAAGCACATGCACACTAATGCCTATCGTTTTGTGAGCTTTTTTCACCTTGACACAGGTACTTGGTATTTTTAATACATGATAGTTTCATCACTTTGCAGCTGCATATCTACATCATAGTAAAGCTCCTTGTTCTCAGATGAGCAATCAGAATGGGTATCACAATTGTCACAGCGTAAAGTATTGTATTTTATTCCTGTAAGCTCCATGAGGGCATGGATACAAATCTGCTTTAGAAATTCTGTATAATTACACCCAATACAGCCCCTATGTATTCAAATATGAATATTTTTGAATAAATGAATGTGAATTTTTCAATGTTGGTGAAAGTGTTAAATAATAACTCAAACACAAAATAGGTAACTGGAAGATAAACTTGATAAAATTCCCAGGTCATACTTTTTTTTTTTTTTTTTTTTTTTTTTTTTTTTTTTTTGACAGAGTCTTGCTCTGTCTCCAGGCTGGAGTGCAGTGGCGAGATCTCGGCTCCTTGCAATCTTCGAATCCCTGGCTCAAGCAATTCTCCTGCCTCACCCTCTCGAGTAGCTGGGACTACAGGTGCCTGCCATCACGCCCGGCTAGTTTTTGTATTTTTAGTAGAGAGGAGGTTTCACCATGTTAGCCAATAGAGAGGAAGTTTCACCATGTTAGCCAGGATGGTCTCATCTCCTGACCTCGTGATCTGCCCGCCGCGGCCAACCAAAGTGTTGGGATTACAGGTGTGAGCCACTGCCCCCGGCCAGATCGCCGTTTTCTGAAGTATCAGAAAAAAAAATCATAAAAATCTTAAAAGCTGGATGATAAATTCAGAAAGCAGAACATAAGCTAGATAGGAATTTCAATGAGTAAAAATAAAAACAAAATGAAAAAGAAAATAAACACATGAGTATTTAGATTGAAAACACTAGTCAAATACTGAATAGAAATAATAATAGCAATATGAAAAAGATACTTGGCTGGGCGTTGTGGCTCATGCCTGTAATCATAGCACTTTGGGAGGCGGAGGCGGGCGGATCACGAGGTCAGGATATCGAGACCATCCTGGCTAACACAGTGAAACCTCGTCTCTACTAAAAATACAAAAAATTAGCTGGGCGTGGTGGCGGGCACCTGTAGTCCCAGCTACTTGGGAGGCTGAGGCAGGAGAATTGCTTGAACCTGGGAGGCAGAGGTTGCAGTGAGCTGAGATCACCCCACTGCACTCCAACCTGGGTGACAGAGCCAGAGTCTGCCAAAAAAAAAAAAAAAAAAAAGTAGGATGCTCATTGGAATAATGAAATTTCTGAGCTCCAAAGATAAAGTTAAAATTCTAAATGAGCCCAGGAAGAACAACAACTGTTAAGGACACAATAATCAAAAGAGGATCAGATTTCTAATTACTAAAATATATTTTTAGAAGTATATTTAAAATTTTAAATTATAATACTGAAATGTAACACTTTAAATTATAAAAAATCTAGAAGATATTTCTAGGAAAAAAATTTAGCATGTTGGCCTGGGCAAAGAATTTATGACTAAGACCTCAAAAGCAAATGTAACCAAAACAAAAATAGATCCATGGGACTTAATAAAACTAAAACTCTTCTACACACAAAAGGAAATAATCAACAGAGTAAACCGACAATCTACAGAATGACAGAAAATATTCGCAAACTATGCATCTGACAAAGTACTAATATCCAAAATCTACAAGAAACTCAAACAACCCAACAAGAAAAAAAAAAAAAAAAAGCAAATAATGTCATTAAAAAGTGGGCAAAAGACATGAACAGACACTTCTCAAAACAAAACCTGCAAACAGCCAAGAAACATATGAAACAAATAATAAATTTGACTCATTATATAAATAGAACTAAAAACAAAAACCACATGATTTTCTCAGTAGATACAGAAAAAGCTTTTCATAAAATTCAGCCTCCCTTCATGTTAAAAACAAGGAACATATTTTAGGTATTTTTAAATGTACAGTAAATGATTGTTGAAAGTAGTCTGATCATTCTTAGAAATGCCATTGAGATAATCAGGCATTATGCATATCATGATATGATGCAATAAAAGCACAACACTATGTGCTTTTTTTTCAAAAAAGATATTTTAAAAATACACTTTTTAAAATTAAAAGCTCCCATTTTGATTAACGTTTACAAAGTGAATAGTTTTATGTATTAACATCTGAGTGTTGCAGGGGAGGGGAGGGGCAAAAAAACTCCTATTATCTGCACCACAGAATCTTCCGTCACAGCCCGCAATTTGTTATTCCTCCTCCTCTAAGTAATAATTTTCTGGTTTCACTACACCCTATAAATTGGACTTTTCAGAAATGCTTACTCTGAATTTGATTAGTCTTCTACATCTAAATTCTGTATGTAGAACTAAAGAGAAGAGCTTGCTAACTGACAGCATGAGGAAACAGTCTAACAAATCCAGAAACTGGAATACTGTAAGGGACAACTTGCTTGGTCTTTGCAGTATTTGAGGTAGGGAAAAGAAGACAATTGCTATAAATTAAAACTGTTGTTAAGTAAAATTACAATGAATTGAATTCATGGTCCTTGATTAGATCCCAACTAGAACAAACCATCTGTAAAGGACATTTTAGGAAAATTGAGGAAATTTAAATATGGATTATATATAAGATTAAAGGACCATTTTTAAGTTTTTTGGTTTTGAAAGTTATACTGCAGGTAATATTCTTTTTTGAATTGCACACTGAAATATTAGGGGTGAAATATGGTATCTGTAATGTATTTTAAATTATTATAGAAAAAAAGATGAATAAATAAGACAAATTGTTCATCTTTGCACAATCTGTACTAGATTACAAGCATATGATTATTTATTATATGCTTCTCTCTTTTTTATATGATTAAAGTTTTTAACATAAAAATTTTAAGGAGGATACAAGTATATTACACAGATAATGTCTATTTTACAATAAGGAATGTATAATTTAATTAATTATTCCTGATTAACTTATATATTTGAATTTTTGTACATACTTTAATAGTAGACATTTTCTTCTTTGACTTTATATTTATATGTTATTTTATTGATGTTGTTAACAGTCTAAACATTTCAAGACTTTAATCCGACTGTCTTTATAAAGGATTTTGAAGTTGTTTCAATTTCAGTATTACTGGAAGCCACTTAATAGGCTTGTTTCTTTAAACTTCCATTTTACTTTGCTCTATAGAAAATCAATATGAAGTTAAGAAGAGACTTTTATCTAAAGTTACAAAAGGTTAACTCTTCCTCATTTATAAATATATCGGCCTTATAATGATGCTAAATAGGTGTCTTATTCTTTAATTTCAAAATGGAAGTTTTTGAAAAGAATATACCTGAATCTTTTTTTAACATACATTATTTTAATGTTTAAAATGGTATTTGAATATATAAATATCCCCTTTAACAGGCATATCTAACAAAACATGTGATTAAATGCCAAATGTAATTATTATCAATAAAACTAAACATTGGTAAAAGTCAGAAACATTCTCAGCTTAATTTATGCTGTGCTTTCAAAGGCCTAATGTAGCCTATTATTGTACTAGATGTTAGAAGCTTACTGTAGTATCTGTACTTTGAGAATGCAAGTCACTTATGGACAAATTGTTTGGTTGTTGTTGCACAGTAAAATCATTAAAGTGCAAACACACTTGAGGTTTTATTATTACAATAGTCATAGAGTAGCATCTTCTGTTTTTGTGGGACTTCTGGTATAAGCTTTAATGTAAACTTGAGTGATATTCTTGAAAGTTCACTAGTTAATATGTCATAATACTGAGTTTTGGTTATAATAATATTACAAAGTTTTATATAGATCTGTAACTCAGTTTGAACTAGAGAAATAAAATGGTTTAAAACATACAGTTAGGCAACTGGTACCTTAGATCATTTCAACTCAGTTAGAACCAACTCAAGTTCACAAAATAAGCACCATTTATTGATTTGTTTATTTAAAGATACACACAGGTCTCTTGAAATTTCAATGATCTTAATTGTACCCGCTGACTTTTATTTGGTTGCCTGTTATGGAGAGATCTCATTGAGCTGCTGCTTGTTCTTTTCAGTAAGTAATGAATTTCAATTTACTCATCCTCTGCAAGAAAACAGAAATTGTTTTCTTTTCAGTTGTGTACCTGTGATCAGAAAGGAAATTCTGAAACTGACAATCCCACTTACAAAGTTAGATCTTAATTTTCTTTTGATCTTTCAGAATCTGTATTCATGGATTTATTTAAATATGAGAATAAACTTTACGTAATCAATAAATTGATCTAAATTATTGAATGATAAAAATATATGTACTATGGAACATTCATTCCAGGCAACAACATCAAAATGCAGTCTATAACTTGTGATGGTGTCAGTAGGGCTTTGTCACATATGTATTTCCTAAGCATTAGATGGCACAATATGCCACAGTGATTTAAATTGTTTATTAACAGTGTCCTTTTTCTAATAGGATCATAATATATGTACAACTGACTACATTGTTCGTTTTGTTGGGATCAGATAAATGCAATTTAGAAAAGATCATAGACCCTTTTCTTCTATGCATCAAAGCAACCGATGTTTTGGGTGAAATAGTGAATTCCATTCTATGTTTTGTTGATACTGTTAGATAGTAAGAAATACTGCTTAGTACTACAGAGCGTAATGTAATGAGACAATGTACCTACCCACAGGAAACTAATGATCTAATAGAAATATTAGGATAAGTCCAAAAATGGCAAGAAGCCAAACTACCACGTTTTTAGCTTAAAAGGGAACAAAAGTATAAGCTGTTCTTTCTAAATGAGAATCCATGTATTTGTAAAAAGCTTGTGGTTTTAAATAAGCCTCTACAGGGCAGATGTATTCAAAGTACTCTGGGAAATTAAAAAATATCTCAACATTGTAAACTAAGTTTTAGCATTTAAGAATGAAATAAAAAAAATAAGTTATATAATAAGTTAGTTCTTTATAACCGTGAACCTTTATGACAGTTCAAAAATACTTTTTAGCAAGGCATTAATCCCAATTAATCTTAATTAATTGTCTTAACATATCTAAAAAGAAGAGATAAATAGGTTGCGAGGTTTATAAAAGAATACAGGAGCTAGGATTAAAGCTATTTCCAGCCTTGCCTTGCCAAATGGCAAGAGATCAAAATAATGGCCACTAGAGAGGCACACCTTGCTTTAGGAGCCAAAGGAAGTTAATTATCCTTTTGTCTGTCATGGGTGAACTATGTCAATACTGCCTAAACATTTTATTAGTAATTTAGCTTTTTTATTAAACAGTGATACAGTAGATATGTACATTTAGTTTAATGAAACTATACATCAAGTGAAATATAACTAGTTGACATTATAATTTGTACAATCAATAATTCTCTTTTGAGGTTAGTTATTTCAATCACATCTCTAAGAGCTTGATAAACTGTTAGATCATTGAAAAAAATAAGTGGAACTTCTAATCTTGAGGAACAGCCTCTAAATTCCGGTTGTTAAATGATTTTTTAAAATTATTATTATTATACTTTCAAGTTCTGGGGTACATTTGCACAAAGTGCAGGTTTGTTACACATGTATACATGTGCCAGGTTGGTGTGCTGCACCCATGAACTCGTCATTTACATTAGGTATATCTCTTAATGCTATCCCTCCCCCCTCCCCTCCCCTCACAATAGGCCCCTGTGTGTGATGCTCCCCTTCCTGTGTCCAAGTGATCTCATTGTTCAGTTCCCACCTATGAGTGAGAATATGTGGTGTTTGGTTTTCTGTTCTTGCGATAGTTTGCTGAGAATGATGGTTTCCAGCTTCATCCATGTTCCTACAAAGGACACGAACTCATCCTTTTTTATGGCTGCATAGTATTCCATGGTGTGTATGTGCCACATTTTCTTAATCCAATCTGTCACTGATGGACATTTGGGTTGATTCCAAGTCTTTGCTATTGTGAATAGTGCCACAATAAACATACATGTGCATATGTCTTTATAGCAGCATGATTTATAATCCTTTGGGTGTATACCCAGTAATGGGAAGGATGGGTCAAATGGTATTTCTAGTTCTAGATCCTTGAGGAATCGCCACACTGTTTTCCACAATGGTTGAACTAGTTTACAGTCCCACCAACAGTGTAAAAGTGTTCTTATTTCTCCACATCCTCTCCAGCACTTGTTGTTTCCTGATTTTTTAATGATTGCCATTCTAACTGGTGTGAGATGGTATCTCATTGTGGTTTTGATTTGCATTTCTCTGATGGCTAGTGATGACGAGCATTTTTTTCATGTGTCTGTTGACTGTATGAATGTCTTCTTTTGAGAAGTGTCTGTTCATATCCTTTGCCCACTTTTTGATGGGGTTGTTTGTTTTTTTCTTGTAAATTTGTTTGTTAAATGATTTTTAAAGGCCTGTACCAACAGTGGATTGCCTTATTTAATAATGTTTATAGAATACTTAGTTTCAGGCACTGTCTTAGGTATGAGTCTTATAATGCCAAGTAAAAGTCAAATTGTCTCTGTCTGATCATACGGGTTTAGGAGAGTTGAAAAATAAAGTTTATTGAATTAATGATACTAAATATATTAAGATTTATATATAAAAACATTAGAAATTAAAAATATTAAAACAGGATATGATCAGTGCTGGAAAATTTCATGCATTGCATTTGAAAATTAACATTATTTTCTAAAAATAAAATTAAAAAATAATGTTACATAACCAAAGCATACTGAGTCTTTTTGTTAGTTAACATAGCTTTTGATGTACTAACCAGATTAGAGGCCCAAGAGTACTGTTAAATTTAAGAACTAAGTTTCCAGCTGCCAATACTCTGTCAAGAATCCAGATGGTGCTTTTGGAAGAACACATTTTCAGTACCTTGGCATCATGTAATTCCATCATTAGTGAAGAGAGCTTCATAAATTGAGTAGCTTGTGTTATATCAAGAGTTTTAATATATTTAATTATTTTTACCCCCACTGAAACTATGTGAGTATGAATGCACATATTTGAGATGAAATAACTTTCTAAGAAAAGTTAATGCTTAAGTGTTGGTATTGAAATAAGATCACTACTTTGTTTGTGACTCATTAAATTTTATGAAGGCAATTGCCTTGTCATATTGATTATGATGTCCCAAATTTCAAGCTTCTTTTTTGGTTGTTGTTAAACCCAAAGAGATTCTCCTTACCACAGGCAATCCAATCCTAGAAATGTGGGAGCATTAACTGAGTCAGTGCAATTTGAGGTTCAAATAACATAGTCCTCTTGTGATCCTGCCCCATTGTTGCACTTTGAACTCTCTCTTCTTTTCTCATCAAAATGCCCGAAGCCCTTAATATAAATAATGGTAGTATTAGTCCTTTCTTTCTACCTGCACTGATGTTTGTGATGGTCTTTATAATGTCAAAGTCTTCCCATAAATTCCTAGTTGCCTTTTTTTTCCTTCTTTCCTTCCTTCCTTCCTTCCTTCCTTCCTTCCTTCCTTCCTTCCTTCCTTCCTTCCTTCCTTTCTTCCTTCCACTCTCTTTTTTCTCTCTTTTTATCTTCCTTCCTTTCTCTCTCTCTTTCTCTCGCCCTTTAATTTTCCATTCTTCTCTTCTCTTTTCTTTGTTTTCATTTTGTTTTAAGTCACTACTTACCCAGAGATTTTATTGAAGGATCCTAGACACTAAACTTTATTTTTGTATCCGTTGTAATACTATTGTTTCTTCTGTGACTGTATGATGATCAGTGGAACAACTTTTATCAGCTATTATGGATCTAAACAATTTTCCCAAAATGTGAAAATACATGGCTTATAAGAGCCCATAACAAAACCAGTGAACTTACCCAATGCAGAAGAGTGTAAAAGAGCACTAAGTAGTGAAGATTCTTGGTGGTATAAGTCACTAACACTATAGCAGCTTCCCCAGAAAGCAGACCCCAGAAAGAGAAGGGAATTGCTTTGAAGGCAGTTTATTATAGAGTTTCTAGTTTCCGGGATCTAGAAACTAGAAACTCGGTTTGGGGTGGAGGGGAGGAAGTAGAGGAGGGAAGGAGCAAAGGAAAAAGTCTTATGTGATGCAGTCTTGATGGAGGCTTCAGTCATCTCCACAGGGAGCTTTGAAATAGAGAGAGCCTTTCAGAGTTGTCCCAAGTTGGGGTGAGGATCCCAGGAATTTATATCCCGATGTCACAGTAGCCATTGGATATGACCTTGCTGTTTTTAAGAGAGATAATCATTGAGGCCTTTTTGCCAGCAACACTCCCAGACATCCTTCAGTCCTAAGGCGAGAGCTGGGTGACGCATGGCAGCATCCATTCCAAATATGTCCTGGTCAGTTTTATCTTGGGAAATATTCCACACTGCTTCATTGATTGAGAACATGTAATAATGCTTACAGAATGAGGAGAAATCTATATAGTGTTATTTCACTGATTTGTTTCGTACATACACATATACACACATACATGAGTATATACAGAATAGTCATTTTTAAGACATAATTTAACTATCACTTCTAGTTGTAATTACTTCTTCCAATTTACACAGACACACACACAACATATAATTTTGTTATTTCTAAAAAATATTTTCTAAACAAGTTATTATGAATGTATTGGTAATGAGGGTTGACATAAATAGGATATATTCCAAAATGCTTATAGAGCAAATAACTAAAGGAAATGCTACATAATACTATGTCTTCTCAGTTATGTTTGTATTTAGCTTTATATCACAGTTTTTCTGTATTTAATCATCTATTCCCACTACCAGTTTACAAAGTCTTGGATGAAAGAGATGCTGGATTGGTCATCATGACCTCAGTAACCTGAATTGTGTGTTATATATTGACATACATGATAGCTTCATATGCCAGAATAAACTGCACTATTTTAAGGAGCTTCAAGCACCTCATTACCTATATTGTAAAGCTTTTGAATATATTTGCATATCTTTTTGCCATGCAAATTTTTCTTCTCAGAAGAAACATTTTTTTTTTCTAAAAAGATGTTAAGCAGCAATTCTATGACATTCCTATGGAATACCTTAAAAGGAACATGTAAGCTGCCCTGCTGATCTAACAAGATGGTCCAACACTCTTTCAACCTGATACTTAGACCACATGGGTTTCAATTAGTTCCAATTTAATGACAGTCACTTTTTCTTTTTTAATATGACCTGATTTAGTGAAAGGTGAGCTGATCTGAGACCACAAATTCACTGAAGATTGGCCAACAAATAGTAAACAGATGGTAACAACATCTACTCAATTCGCATGTGGGATGGAAATCAGTGACCTTAATATAGAAATCTCCATGCTTTCATTCATTTAGTATCTATTGCTTTCTACATATATGTTCAATGTACCTTTTTTTTTTTAAGTATGGAAGATTATCAATGAAACAATGAAACTGTTTTATTAAAATATCCCTCTTTTGTATGATATGTATACATATCTTTAAGTTTCAAGTTAGATAATGAACTAAAAAAAGTCACATTTGGAATATGAAACATATACATTTGAAAACTTGCTCTTCTTAGTGATCCTTTAAATTTAGCAATAAATATACAGAAATACTACATAATGTAATTTTGATATGAATTAAATTGATGGTAGTAGCTAATTTTGCCCCAGTATTTAATAAGGCTGTATACAAATCATTTAATGTAGACAGCATAATGTTATATCCATATGGTCAAAGACATTATATTCCTTCTCATTGCTTTGCCTTCAACACTTAGTATAGTGCCTGTTTAATGGTAAGCTCAATAAATATTTGTCAAATAAGTGATTGGGCTTATATTTCAAGTGGCATTTACTGAATCTGTCAGTATAAAAATCCTATATGTATATCCTTTTTAATAAGCCAACATTTACTGAATAATATTTGTCTCATGGGTACAAACAAAGGTGAATGTGTTAAGAGTATATTCTCTTCAAAATGTATAATTTATTGCTGGTCAAAATATGTAACTAACATATCTTTTTGAAATGGATTTATGTAAATTATGGTACAAGTAAGCACACTCCTTTCCTGGGTTCAAATTAATTTTATAAATAAGCAGACTTCTCTTTGCATCATTTAAAGGTACTATATTTCTTTTATATTGAAAATGTTGTGTTATATGTTAAAGGACATAACATAATGTCATTGGCAGTGTTCTTCATAATTCTTTTAAAATGCACTAAATGATATTCTATCTGCATCATTAGGTTACTGTACAATACTGTCCTTTGAGAATATGGTTTTGCTATCATTTTTAGTTGTAATTACTTCTCACAAAACCTGTATGGGCTTATTGAAATGACTTGATGTGTGAAGGTTGAGAAGACAATGCCTACAGTCACTGTAAATAACCACAGCTTGACTGCATGGCATGTTTATTTCACAGAAGTTCGACCTTACAAGGTGCCATATTTCTGAGTGTGATGTTTTAAACCTTTCATAATTTATGATTTCTCTATAAAAGTCTGAATTTAGAGATTTCTTGTAACTCAGAGTTTCTCAGCCTCAGCACTTTTGACATTTTAGACCAGATAATTCTTTGCTCTGGGAGGTGAACTATGCATGGTAAAATGTGCAGCGACATCTCTTGTCTCTACTAATAGATGCCAATAGCACCATCCACTTGAGTGGTGAAAATCAAAAACATCTCTAAATGTTGCCAAATACCCTGTGGCAGCAAAGCCACCCTTGGTCAAAAACCACTGTATCACTTTCTTTTTGTTGCAAGTGTGGGTGTGTGTAAATAAATTCTCAAGAGAATTTTGTCCTCAAATTGCATGAGGCTCAAAATTGAGAATGTTAGGGTAAGTGATACACAACCTAAAAAGAAGTGCCATGGGGCTAACAAAAAATGGAACCAGGCATCTTGTCTAAGGGCTTTCTTGGAGGTAGAACCAGTTCTACTCTACCGAACATCACCCTCGTCATTCTTCCCACATGCTGGGCTATAGGAGAAGAGGATGATCAGAAAGGTGATTCCTTCGCTTTTGGAAGTGTAGCATTTGTTAAGAAAGGCTTCTTCACATCAGGAAAGTGCTGAGGGGAGCTCCACCAGTGCCTTCTGAAGAATCCACTATGAAGGAGTTGATATTCGATTACTATGTAAATAGACAAGTGGCTTAACCAGTTACCTGTCATTGTGCATTTTTGTTGTTTTCTGTGTTTAACTGTTATGTGTATATCTTTTGAAGGTTCTTGCCTAATGGGGTGTGTGTGTGTGTGTGTGTGTGTGTGTGTGTGTGTGTTTCATTTCTTTTGTACAAACACCAAAGAGTAAAGCTTTTAGGCCAGGGAGGAATAGATATATCTTCAAGTGTTTCAGAGCCAAAGCTTTTCCAGAAGGCGTCAAAGGTCAGTTAGTGTTTTGTCATAGAAACATCAACAGGTCCTAAAGATAGGAGAATGACTTTATTTCATGAAGCTTTTCTCTCTTTCTTGTCTCTGCTCCAAAACACTAGAGCAACTAGGGCCTTATGAGAGTAAAATAATAACCGTATCTTTAGAATTGATATGAGATGAGAGGTTTAAAATGATTTGACCAAGTTTAACTACCAAGGCTCATTGGGAATTAATGAAATATGCCACAAATAGTACTACAGTGTGTGATATGAGGAAATGACAAATCATCCTTCAAAGATACTGGGGCAAAATAAAAATCTTTATGCCTCAAATAATTGAGACTATTGAGTTAACTTGTTTCACGCAGACAAATAAATATATCCACGCAGACAAATAAATAAATGTATGTAGGCGACAATGGTTAGCAAAATTTAGAAATGTAGAAATAAAATTTATTTTTAACAGACCCCAGCTTAGCTTTGAAACCATGAGTTCTTCCCATGAAGATAAAAAAAAAATCCCCGTGATGATTATGACTCTAAATTATTTTTGTCACTCTTGGGTTAAAATTGTTTTCTTTTTGTAAAATGAACTCAAATTTAATATTCAAACCTAATCAAGTTAGGACTATTTTTCCTCTCTCTTCTTCTGTCTTATTCTGCCCAGGTGAGGTAAATGAAGTGCCCAGGGGCATATGCATAGTCCTGATACAAATGAAAAGGCATCTGGTCCATGGAGGCATGATGACAGTCATGCTTAGTTACACAGACAAGCTTCAGTGTTTCAATATCATTCTTTATCCTCACTGTATCTACTGTCCCAGTCTCTATTGCTGGTATGTTGCAGGTAAGTGAACAATTAGGGAGCCCAGATGGCCCCCTAATTATAGAACCACTCAGGTTTTAGTAATGTTGCAGAGGCCTCGACTCAGCTCTGTCCTTCCCCTGGTTCTCTAACTTTGGGCTATTTATCCTAGAACTTCCATAGACAGTGCAGCTTTGGGCAAAGTTTCATTCAGTTCTCTGGAATTTTAAATCAGGCATTTGTAGGCATGATTTAGTTTTGTTTGTTTAACAAATATCTGACGGTGTTTCCCTTTTAGAGTTATTGATAATCTGGCTTGCGATTTTTCTTCTACTTGTGTTCCATTTGCTTAAATCCATTATGTAAATAATTATTTACAATTTTTAGCCATATAGTCAAACAGACATTTTAAAAATCTATTAATATGACTAAAGTACACATTCAACCATATATTTGAACTTTGCCCCCAGGTTTTGTGGTATTTATTTTCTAGTCAGCACCTAATTTTGCGATGTAACATAGTATAGGTATCTAGAAAACGAACTTTATGATAATCAAGGTAAATGACACATGGAAGTAAATATGCAAAAAGTAAGAAATGTAATTAAAATTGTAAGCATAATTTACTAGAATTAAAACAAACACTATAAAAAGTATAACCAGTGCATCTCTTTTTCTTGCTAGTCTCTTCCCCAAGGGAATGATTTCTAAGGAAACAAACCTATTAGATATAGAAAAAGAGATGAGGATATGATGATTGTTGTTACATTAGATTCTTATGTAATCTATGACAACAGATATCTAATATATAATCAGAATTAATTATTCATAAAAACAACTTTCAATCTAATCAATTGTCAAATTCCATTATATTCTGTCTTTCAAATACACAGTAAAATCCATGTTGTATGACTTAATATTTTTTCAAGAAAAACAGTTTTGGTAGGGCATGGTGGCTGACACCTGCAATCCTAGCACTTCAGGAGGCTGAGGTTGGTGGATCACTTCAGGTCAGGAGTTTGAGACCAGCCTGCCTGAAGTGGTGAAACTCTGTCTCTACTAATAATATAAAAATTAGCCGGGCATGGTGGTATGTACCTGTAATCCCAGCCACTCAGAAGGCTGAGACACAAGAATTGCTTAAACTTGGGAGGCGGAGGTTGCAGTGAGCTGAGATTGTGCCACTGCATTCTAGCCTGGGCAACAGACTGAGACTCTGTCTCAAAAATATGAAAAGATAAACAGTTTAAATTTTTTTCCAAAGTTAATAATTTATTCTCATTTTCTTTCTGATAACATATGGGTAAAACTAGACATTTACAAATATTAATATTTTAATTTTAATTATCAAAAATGTATTAACATATTATGGATATTAGGGTTGGAATACTATGCTTTAAATAAAAATTCTTCATGCAAATTATACATCAAATTGAGTAATTTGAGATGTGTTAGAAAATGTTGTATTATTTTAAAATAAGTATATATTTCAGTTGACTCTTGCCTAATTTTTTTACTTTTTAGAGTATAGTGTTATTTTATGTAATTTAAGTCACAGATGCAGATTAGAATATTACTTGGTATTTCTATGTGTGTTCACTATTCAATTGCTTTGACTTTTTATATGTTTGAAAATTTTGACAAAAATTTTCAAATATTTTGACAAAATATTTGAGAAAAATATTTATTTTTATTTATATTACTGAAATATTATGCATCTCATTTTTGCCATGCAACAGTGCTACCACAAATTTCACAGCTGAAGATAGCACAATTTTACCATGTATTTCAGTGGGTTGTAAATCTGGGCATGACCTAATTGTTTTTTTGCATCCAGGTTTCACAAATCTGCAATCAACAAGTTGTTGGCTAGGGCTGTGGTCTCATCTGAAGTTCAACTAAGGAAAGGTTTACATCTAAGTTCATCTGGCTGTTGGCAGGATTCAGTTCATTGAAGACTATCATTCTGAGATCCTCAGTCCTGTGCTTGCTGGAAGCCACAATCAGCTGCTGGCTACTTGGACCTTCCAATTGTACAGCTTATTTAATTAATTCCAGGAAGGGTGAACATCAACAGAGAGAGTCTTCTAGTAAAACACAAGTAATGATTTTAAGTGGCATAATCATAGATCTGACATTCCACCCCCTTTGTCCTTTGCCATATTCTATGAGTTAGAAGCAAGTCATAGGTCCCACCCATACTTAAGGGGAGGGAATCACACAATGGCATGAATACTAGGAAATGGGGAAAATTTGGAAGCCTTTTTACACTCTGTCTTTCAAGACATTTTTACTTTCATTGGTCTTAGAGAATGAACTTCATGCATTTTTGAAGTAATTTTATAGAGCCTGTTATGTTTATGTTACATGCAACTTGGCTCACAGAGTACAAATGTTTTGTTGTCCTTGAATATTCACTGGTAAAAAGAGGTGTGGTTTATAAATGAATTTTGCCATAGGATATCCTTTTTTTTTTTTTTTTTTCCTAACATATTTTCTGGGTTATTTATAAAGAGAAAGAGGGAAACTTGCTTTCGGCAATGACTATGTGTCAAATGTTGGTATAAGAATCTTAATTATATATTTTGAGATCAGTATGGATATTGCAAAAATTATTTTTAACATCTGGCACCAAAGGTTAGTCTACTTACAAAAAAAACAAAAAACAAAAACAAAAAAAAACTGCCTTAGTTTAGTCCAGGAAGTACCTGCTGGTACTTGAGGTTATAGTTTAGAAGGCATCAAATACCTGCCTACCTACCTACATACATACAAATAAAGTACATGTATGAACAAACAAAAATAGCTCTTCTGCTTAGAAAATGAAAAGTGTTGAGTCAGATAAAACACAAAATAGGAGAGAGGGGACTGAAACAGGCTGATTTACAACAACACAGCACAATGTTTATGGACTAGTGAGATATTTTGAGTGTTTAAGAACTTTTGGTACTAAGGGTTCTATTCTTCCATCTTTTTGTTAAGTTTCTTACATACACAAATATTTTTAGAAGGTAACCAAGATTAAATTACGAAGTGTCATAGTGAGTTTATCTTTAAATTTATTGAAGATATGTGTCAAATGACATTTGCAGATAATGAAGAAAAAATAGATTGAATTTAAAATCTGGCAAGAAGAAGACTAGAGAGTAACTCATGTGAGGTGGGATTCCAGGAATTTTGAGGCTGAGGTTAAAAAAAAAAAAAAAAAGCCACCTTCCCCTCCACTTCAATTTATAGAAATCACAATAAACCCTTGGATATTCTATAGAAGTCATCAAAGGACAAAGAAACTTCTGGTGAATGAAACTCAAATTTACATGACTGTATGAAGGGGATATTCTAATATTCATCTTACAATGCAGATATTGAATCTTGGGAATGATAGTGATTTACCCAAGATCCCCCAGTAAGTAGTTACCAGACTAGGATTCAAATTTGGGTGAGTCTAAGTCTACATCAAACATTTCTTTCACTGCAATTTATATGGATACCTCAACTGAGGAAACCGGACGCAGCTATCATGGTTTGAGGAAGCCTGGGCATTTTAGTCCCATATCTTTGTGTGTGCATGTATGTATATATGCCATTCAAGACCAATGAAAATATAAATGGTAGTCTATAATCAAGCAGGAAGTATTTCTGAAGACCAAGACTTACTGGCACTATAATCAAGTTGAAATGGACTTGGTATGCCATACATTTCTTACTAATTACTATAATATCTAAGTCTAAAAGAGTGGCAAAATTCAAACTGTTCAAACATGTTACAAGCAGTTATTTAACAAATAATTTTACTCAAATATTTAATTAAAGTAGCATGAGTTTTAAGACTGGAGAGCATAATTTTTATGCATAGGTAACTCATGACTGTATTACATATCTTATGTCCTGGACAAGTTATAAAATACTATAATTCATTTATCTCTAGCTCTGTTAAAGATTTTTGTCAAATTATATGTATCTCTTTTATAAAGAAGAATATTAAACATATCATTTTCTTCCAAAATAAACTGACATTAGTATGCTTGCAAAAATTGGAACTTTGAACACCATTTGAGTAATTAAATGAAACGACTTATTAATTCAGAAGAAAAGCTTGCATAAATGTGAACTGGTGTGTGGAGAATAATTAAATTGTAATTCCAAAAGGTTAATATAGCAATTTACTTGTCCTGATTTTTTAATTTAGGTAATAGTGCAGATTTTTGCAATATGGCAAACCAATCTATGACTTATTTTCCAATATGCATGGGAATTGTACATCTGTGTTAAGAGTTTTATATGTTACCCTACAATAATATATTTGATATCAATTATTTTTATATACGGCATGCCAAATTGTATTGACATTTAGGTTTCAATAGCTTATAGCTATTCCAAGTATGATAATAATAAAATCAATTTATATATAAGTTGGCTGATGAATGTCCTTGCAAAAGAACAGTTAATTTATTCATAATTATGCTGTAGTACATATTTAATTGTCCTTATTTACTACTCTTAACGTCTCACTTAATTCTGGGCACATTCCAATTCTCAGGCAAATTTTGTTGATTTCATTTTTTACATTTTCTTCTTTGACAACTTATAGTACTAATCAGCTTTCTGGAAAAAGGAAGATGAATATATTTATTTTCTTTATTTTCAAATGATAAAATATGTGAGGAAACTCTTATTTATCAAATTGAATAAGCTATAAACTGTCACAACCAAAATTAAGACCTGCAATATGTTCCTATATTATCATTACAGTATATATTTTAGTTCATCTTCTACTATCGTTATTTCGTTATAGTTGAGACTGGGAATGCCTTTCAGTTTAATTTTTATAGCATAATTCTAAAAGGTAGGCATGTGTAGTATTTGAATTTGTATGCTGTTACGTTTTACAAGTACAATGTGATTTAGAAATCAATTTGCATTTAAAAACCTCTTGCTAAAAAATAGAGTTTTTGAGAATCAGCTTTATTACTTTGATATGAAATGCATTTATAAAACGTTATTCTTAAAGCATTTATTTGATAAAATGTACTAGGTAATAAAATAGTATTTTGAGAATTTTAGTGGTATATTATTGGAGAGCGTTTTGTCACTGATGTCAAATATGTTGACTAACCTATATGGCAATTTAATAGCTTAAATTTTTAATATAATTTCTGCTGATGGTTGCAGTTGAAGGAATTTGCAAATTGATTCACAAATATAAAATATCTGTACAGTGTGTCGATAGTTGCTTCATTTATATTGTTTACTTTCTATGCATTAAACTTTACAGATGCTACATGTTTTTACCTAGGACTTTTTTCAGGAGACAAAGCATAAGAAATATAAATCTCTGATGAAGCCTCATAATTACTAGATGATAATGGGACCTATGGAATAACAGCAGGAAGAAATGTGAGGGTCAACAGCTTTTGCTTCCAATCTCGATTTTTTCATCTCACACTTCCTTACCTAATATGGCAAATCAAGCATTAACATACTGGCAATGAGACAGAATTTAAAGATTAAAAAGTCGTGAGAAAATACACATCAAAAACAAAAAAAGTCAGACAATAGATACCAAATACATAGATTTTAACATAAAGATGCATGATTAGCATTAATTTGAATTGATATCCTTCTATTTACTCTTTCAATTCTACTCTAAATATAAAGACTTTCTCAGAGATGTTTTGCTTACTGCTTATTATTTTCATATGGTATTAAATTTTATAACATTTATGTTTCACATATACATATATACATACACATATATATATACACATTCATATACTCAATTCTGCATGATTGTCTTTAAGTGAATTTTAATTATTTTTTGTGTCTTTACTGCATTAATTTCTAGTTATCCATGCAGACATGAGCTATAGGTGCTATCCAAATGCTCTTTAAAACACAACACAAATGACATGAAGTCTATTTATTTGATTTTAAAGCAGTTCTTTCTGAAATACAATAGTAAGCAATATTAAATACGTTAAAGACATTATGGAAATCTAGATAACATCACATAAGCTTTTATTTTGCAATAAAACAGTATTATAATGTATACATTTAAGACAGAATTACAGAATTTAGCTTTTTACAGCTTACTTTTGCAATAGATGGTAAAATAATACATTAACAGACACAGAAAACATCTTGCTAATAAATAATTATTCTGTTTTTTAAAATTTAAGATTTTCTTTCTTTCTTTCTTTCTTTTTTTTTTTTTTTTTGAGACGGAGTCTCGCTCTGTAGCCCAGGCTGGAGTGCAGTTGCGCGATCTCCACTCACTGCAAGCTCCGCCTCCCAGGTTCACGCCATTCTCCTGCCTCAGCCTCCCATGTAGCTGGGACTACAGGCGCCCGCCACCGCGCCTGGCTAATTTTTGTATTTTTAGTAGAGACGGGGTTTCACCGTGTTAGCCAGGATGGTCTCCATCTCCTCACCTCGTGATCCGCCCGCCTCGGCCTCCCAAAGTGCTGGGATTACAGGCTTGAGCCACCGCGCCCGGCCTATGATTTTGTTTCTTTCATCAATTGGCACTTTAATTTAGATATTTGTTTAAAAATTGACTTATTTGATATATCATCAATGAAACATAATTTCTTCAATTATGACAATATTTTTACTTGTGTAGGAGCTTTAGGCATGAAATAGGACTGAGAGATAGAAGCAGCACTTGAAGTAGGAATGTTTTTACTAAGTAGTTAATGAGGTCTCTAAATCCCTTAAAAATTCTGGGCCAGATGTATTGGCTTACACCTTTAATTCCAGCACTTTGGGAGGCCTAAGTGGAAAAATGGCTTGAGCCTGGGAGTTCAAGACCAGCCTGGGCAATATAGTAAGATTCCATCCCTACCCAAAACTAAAAAACAACAACAACAAAAGCTGAGCATGGTGGTACATACCTGTAGTCCCAGCTACTCAGGAGGCTGAGGCAGGAGGACCTCTTGAATGCAGGAGTTCAAGGCTGCAGTGGACTATGGTCATACCACTATATGGGTAACAGTGCAATTTATAGTAAATATTGAACTCTAGTAATAAACCTTGAGCAAATTGACTATGTATGCTTTATTTTTACATAACAGGTACTTATTGAAATGTACCCTTCTTCCTCTGAAAAATATTTTTAAACATTCCATTATTTACTTTCAGGTTTATGATTTTAACATCAAAAAATCAATTATGTGATTACTTCACCATCATTTCCTTTTTGTCATTTGATGAAGCCTTATATATATATTTTTTATGTTGAGGGTTATGAAAAAATAGGTGTTGAAATATGCAGACACACAAATGCACTTAAAACTTTTTTTTCTAATATAAGCTTGATGTAGAGGCAAGGTGAAATTACTTATAAAAAATAAATATACATTGAGGAAATCTTCAGTTCCAAAATACAATTTTGCAGGAATTTTCCTTTGTATTTTCCAGAATTTCATTGGAAGCATAGTGTTATTAAACTAAAGAATGATTTGTGCTATATTACTAGTAACAATTGTCCGTATTGACTTCTAATTTCCAAATCATGATGCCAAATGATTAACAGGAACAACTAAAATTGACAAAGGAATCACGATTATAAATAACTCTTGGCAATAGGAGAACTCTGAGAAAGCATTAATTTTTCTATTCATGATTTAATCATTGGGATAACTACTAGAAGAAAAAAAAAAAACCCTAAACCACATGATGAAGCTCATGTAGAAATAATAAAGATGCTATTAACTGGCATTATGAAGAAACTAGGCAACATGAGTATGTTCCTCTTACATTTGACTGGTTCCTTCATTTATTTTGATATGGATAGGGGCTAGATAATAAAATGCTTTTGCACTTCCATTTTTTGAAAAGTTATGTTCTATAGTTCTTTAAAGATGTAGGGCCATAATTTGACATTATAGATACAATTTAATTAATAAAAATGCATGAATAAATAGGCTCAGAATAAAATTTGTTTAGAGCAGTATTTCTCAAACTTTAGATTTTCTAAGGATAACCCAAAGAGCTTAGTTAAAATATACATATCTAGTCCTTATCCTTTGAGACAGTGATTTGGTCAGTCTTGTATTGAGCCCTAGTAGTTGCATTTCTTACAAACTCCCAGGTGATACTGATGCTGATGGGATAGTATTTTTAGTCAATGTTTAAAATATTATCTTTATTAGTGTCTTAAAAACTCCTTTTAGTGCTATTTTGTGGTATAGATTGTGAATCGTGAGAGAAAGGTTATGGTATATTTAATAGTTCTATTTAGCAATGCCTGTAGACCCAGGTTAGAAAGACAAGTAATACAACAAAAGATGAAACCAAAGGGTTGAAGTGCTTAAAGTGCTAGACATTCATGCATTTAACATTTAATAAATATTATTAAACACCAACTAAAAGTTTGTACTTGTCAATGTGTGATGAACTCTGAAAGCTTACACTCATATGCTGGGTAAAGATATCTACCAACTCCTGGATATCTGGTGATGATCAATGAAATTGCCTATTTTCAGACACTCCTCTCACTCTCCTGCTTTTCTCCTGGAAATATCTTTAAGGTGTCATCTCATGGCTAGTTAATTTTCCCTGGCAGGCCCTGGAGTGGTGACTTGTGGCTAAGACCTCAGGCTTTGGGATAATATTGCCAAAGTTCTCAAAAGGGTTTATATCAAGAGTCTTCTACTAACATGTTCTTTGGCCTGAGTCTGGACACATAACTTTCAGTGTTGATTTTACCATCTATAAAATGGGAATAAAGTACTGAGTACAGTGTAACACAGATAGCCCTCATGAATCATAATTATTATCATCACTATTTTTCTTATGTAAAACCAAAATAGAAACACTTCTATAAAATTTTATGCTTATGAAACTTCCTTGAAAATGTTCTATCTGATTACAAATGCAGGTGATGATTTCCACTTAGGGAAATATTTGTTGCAACCATTAATTACATATTAAGTTTAAGAACTTGATGTGTCCCATTTAATCTCGATTAAACACAGTACAGGTCAAGTGATTGATGTATTTAAAGATAAATAAGATGGAAAAAGTACAGATATTTAAAGGTTGCAGTTTATTACAACAAAATATTTTTAGAACAGATAATAGGAAATTATAAGAAGCAGGTTTCTATGGAAACAACTGAACTTTATATTAAACATAGGCAAAAGCTTTTTAATAGTGCATAATTAAACCAAAGGTAAGCCTGGTAAGCAATTCACCTAAGAGGTAATTTTTCAGAGTATGGGGAAGAATAACAGCAATGACATAAAACACTTAGAAGACATGAGTGAATAAGGTGAAAATTATCTTTGAAATTCAGTCCTTTAAGTTTTTCGAGTGCATCATTTAGTATCATTGATGTGAGGTCTGAGCAAATGTCACTCTGAATTACCTCAAGGCTTAGGCTCATTACTATTAATTATTTCATAATGGATAAGGCAAAACTAGAGGTACTTATCATATTTTATCAAAATGTTATATGTTAATAAACATCCCAAGTCTTCGAAAAACCAAAAATTTTGGTAAGGAGATTTACAAAGGGAATTTTATTCCATTTATAGCGATCTCTGATATGTCTGTGTCAATCCATTGCTCAATGTAAATATTCAGAATATGAATGAACACCCTGTAATAGCTTGATCAAAGCAATATCAACTAGAAAAACATTGATTACTTTGTTTATGAATATTGTTTTCAATAAATGAAAATTACGTATTATAAACAAAAAATATAAACTAAGATATATGTTTGAATTGTGATTTATTTTATGAGGTATATATATGTATATGTATATTTTAATATTCAAATATTTATGAGAAAATAAACATTTGTATCATAACATTATGGATCAAATTGATTCATGTATTAATTCTGGAAAATATTTATTCAGGACCTATTATGCATCAAGCATATTGCTACATGCTTGGATTTCAGCAATAAAATTAACATATCAGACCTCATGGTACTTACTTTCTACAGCTTATTTTCTATACATTAATGTAATTAAATATTTTAGGTGATAAAAAGAAATATAAAGAAAAAAATGAGGATCAAGAGCATACAAGTGGCTGCTGTTCTAGAAGACACAGGCACGGAAGGACTTAGGAAGAAATGTTGAGCAGAGACTGAATGAAGCACAGGGGCCAGAAAGACATCTGGAAAAAAGGCACTTCAGGCAGAGGGGACAGCCATTACAAAAGTTGTAGGTGGAAAATGCCTTTGTTCTGTTCTGATAGTAGCAATGTGGTTATGCAGTTAAGTCAGAGTGGAAGAGTGGGAGTAAAGGATGTCAGAAAAGTAACTAGAGGCCTGATAAGTTAGGAAGGACTATGAAGCCTGTCATAAAATTCAAGATTTATTGTATGCCAAGGGAAGATAAGAAATTGAAGGTTTTTGAGCAGAAGAGTAACTGAATCTCAAACAAATGTTGGACATCACTAATTGTGGGTGGAAAATTGACTTATAAGGGTACAAAATGGTAGCAGGTTGTATTAGCCCCTTCTCACGCTGCTAATAAAAACATACTTGAGACTGGGTCATTTATAAGGGAAAGAGGTTTAATTGACTCACAGTTCAGCATGGCTGGGGAGGCCTCAGGAAACTTACATAGCAGAAGGGAAAACAAACACCTTCTTCACATGGCAGCAGAAAGGAGAAGTGCTGAGCAAAGGGGGAGAAGCCCCTTACAAAACCATCAGATCTCATGAGAACCCACTCACCATCACGAGAGGAGCATGGGAGTAACTGCCACCATGATTCAACCACCTCCCACCTGGTCCCTCCCACAACACGTGGGGATTATGCAAACTAGAATTCAAGATGAGATCTAGGTGGAGACACAGTCAAACCATATCGTGTCACCCCTGGTCCCCCCCAAATTTCATGTCCTCACATTTCAAAACACAATCATACCTTCCCAACAGTTCCTCAAAGACTTAACTTATTCCAACATTAACTCAAAAGTCCAACTCCAAAGTATCATCTGAGCAGGACAAGTCCCTTCTGCCTATGAGCCTGTAAAACCAAAATCTAGTTACTTCCTAAATACAATGGGGTTACAGCCATTGGATAAATACACCTGTTCCAAATTGGAGAAACTGGCTAACACAAAGGGGCTACTAGAGACCCCATGCAAGTTCAAAATCCCATCGGACAGTCTTTAAACCTTAAAGTTCCAAAATGATGTCCTTTAACTCCATGTCTCACATCCAGGTCATGCTGATGTAAGAGGTGGGTTCCCATGGTCTTGTGCAGCTCTGCCCCTTTGACTTTGCAGATTAGAGCCTCTCTCCTGGCTGTTTTCACAGGCTGGCATTGTATGTCTGTGGCTTTTCCAGGTGTACGGTAGAAGCTGTTGGTGGAGTCTGGAGGACAGTGGCCCTCTTCTCACAGCTCCACTAGGTGGTGCCCCAGCAGAGACTCTGCATGGGGACTCTGACCCCATATTTCCCTTCCACATTGCCCTAGCAGAGGTTCTTCATGAGAGCCCTGCCCCTGCAGAAAACTTCTGCCTGAGCATCCAGGCATTTCCATACATCTTCTGAAATCCAGGCCAAGGTTCCCAAACTTCAATTGCTGACTTCTGTGCATCTGCAGGCTCAACGCCATGTGGAAGCTGCCAAGGCTTAGGGCTTTCAAGTCATGTCCTAAGCCCTATGTTGGCCCCTTTCAGTCAGGGCTGGAGCAGCTGGGATGTAGGGCACCAAGTCCCTAGGCTGCACACAGCACAGGGACCCTGGACCCACCCCACAAAACTACTTTTTCCTCCTAGGCCTCCAGGCCTGTGATGGGAGGGGCTGCCGTGAAGACCTCTGACATGCCCTGGAGACATTTTTTCCATAGTCTTGCAGATTAACATTCAGCTCCTCATTAATTATGCAGATTTCTGCTGCCAGCTTGGATTTCTCCTCAGAAAATGGGATTTTCTTTTCTATCACATTCTCAGGCTGCAAATTTTCTGAACTTTTATGCTCTCCTTCCCTTACAAAGCTGAATGCCTTTAACCTCCCCCAAATAAATTTTTGAATACTTTGCTGCTTAGATATTTTTTCTGCCAGGTACCCTAAATCATCTCACTCAAGTTCAATGTTCCACAAATCTGTGGGGCAAGGGCAAAAATGTCACTAGTCTCTTTGCTAAAACAACAAGAGTCACCTTTGCTTCAGTTCCCAACAAGGTTTTCATCTCCATCTGAGACCCCTCAGCCTGTATTTTATTGTTCAGAAAATTATCAACATTTTTGTTAAAGCCATTCAGCAAATCTCTAGGGAGTTCCCAACTTTCCCACATTTTCCTGTCTTCTTCTGAGTCTTCCAAACTGTTCCAACTTCTGCCTATTACGCAGTTCCAAAGTCACTTCCACATTTTTGGGTATCTTTTCAGCAGCACCTCAATCTACTGGTACTAATTTACTGTATTAGTTCATTTTCACACTGCTGATAAAGACATACTGGAGACTGGGCAATTTACAAAAGAAGTAAATTTATTAAACTTACAGTTCCGTGTGGCTGGGGAGGCCTCACAATCATGGCGGAAAGTGGAAGGCGTATCTCACATGGAGGCAGACAAGAGAAGAGAGCTTGTGCAGGGAAATTCCCCCTTTTAAAACAATCAGATATCCTGAGACTTGTTCACTATGAAGAGAACAGAGCAGGAAAGACTTGCCCCCATGATTCAATTACCTCCCACTGGGTCCCTACCACATTACATGGGAATTCAAAATGAGAGTCGGGTGGGCACACAGCCAAACCATATTAGATGCATAGTTTGAAAGTATTTTCTCATTCTGTGGGTTGTCTGTGTACTCTGCTGATCATTTCTTTTGCTGTACAGAAGCTTTTAGTTTAATTAGGTCCCACCCATTTTTGTTTTTGTTGCATTTGCTTTTGGGTTCTTGGTCATGACCTCTTTGGCTAAACTAACATTTAAAAGAGTTGCACTGATGTTATCTTCTAGAATTTTTATGCTTTCAGGTATTAGATCTAAGTCTTTGATCCACCTTGAGTTGATTTTTGTATAAGGTGAGAGATGAGGATCTAGTTTCATTCTTCTACATGTGGATAGTCAATTATCCCAACATCATTTATTGAATATGATGCCCTTTCTCCACTTCAGATTTTTGTTTTCTATGTTGAATAATAGTTGGCTGTAAGTATTTGGCTTTATTTCTGTGTACTGTATTTTGTTCTATTAGTCTAAGTGCCTATATTTATACCAGTACCATGCTATTTTGGTAACAATAGCCTTGTAGTACAGTTTGATGTTGGGTAGTATGATGCCTCCAGGTTTACTCTTTTTGCTTAGCCTTGTTTTGGTTTGAGGGGTCTTTATTGGTATATATGAATTTTAGAATTGTTTTTTCTAGTTTTGTGAAGATTGATAATAGTGGTACTTTGATGGGAATTGCAATGAATCTGTAGATTGCTTTTGGCAGTATGGTCATTTTCACAACATTGATGCTACTCATTCATGAGCATGGGATGTGTTTCTATTTGTGTTCATCTGTAGTTTCTTTCAGCAGTGTTTCATAGTTTTTCTTGTAGAGATCTTTCACTTTCTCGATTAGGTATATTCCTAAGTATTTTATCATATGTTATATTTTGCTGCTGTTGTAAAAAGAATTGTGTTCTAGATTTGTTTCTCAGCTCTTTCATTGTTGGTGTATAACAATATTACTGATTTGTGCACATTGATTCTATATCTTCAAATTTTACTGGATTCATTTTAAGATCTGGAGCTTTTTGGATGAGTATTTAGGGTTTTCTAATATATAATCATATATAATCATATCATTGACAAACAATGACAGTTTGACTTCCTCTTTACCAATTTGAATGCCTTTTATTTCTTTTTCACCTGATTGCTCTAGCTAGGACTTAAAGTATTATGTTGAATAGAAATGATAAAACTTACTATCCTTGTCTTGTTCCAATTCTCAGCGGAAATGCTTTTAACTTTTATGAGTTCAGTATGATTTTGGCTGTGGGTTTGTCATAGATAGTTTGTCATTTGTTACATTGAAGTATGTCCCTTCTATCCCAATTTTACTGAAGGTTTTTATCATAAAGTGATGCTGGATTATGTCAAATGCTTTTTCTGCATCTATTGAGATGATCATGTGATTTTTGTTTTTAATTCTGTTTATGTGGTGTATCATAGTTGTTGACTTATGTATGTTAAACCATTCCTGCATCCATGGTATAAATGCCAATTTATCATGATGTATTGTATTCCTGATATGCTGTTGTATTCAGTTAGCTAGTATTTTGTTGAAGATTTTTGTATCTATGTTTATTAGAGATATTAGTCTGTAGTTTTCTTTTTTTGTGTTTTTTTCATGTTTTTGGAATTTGTTTGATATGAGTTCATAGAATGATTTAAGGAAGATTCCCTCTTTCTCTGTCTGCTGGAATATTTTCAATAGGATTGGTACCAATTCATTTTTAAATGTCTTATAGATTTCAGCTGTGAATCCATCTGGTACTGGACTTTTTTTTGCTGGCAGTTTTTAAAATTACTGTTTCAAACTTGCTACTTGTTATTGGTCTGTTCAGAGTTTCCATTTCTTACTGATTTAATCTGGGAGGATTGTGTATTTCCAGGAATTTATCCATCTCCTCCAGAATTTCTAGTTTGTGTGCATTAAGGTGTTGATAGTAGCCTTGAATGATCTTTTGTATTTCTGTGGTATTTGTTGTAATATCTCCTGTTTCTTTTCTGATTGAGTTTATTTGGATCTCTCTTTTTTTCTTGGTTAATCTCTTTAATTGTCTGTCAATTTTGCTTATCTTTTCAAAAAATCATTTTTTGGTTACATTTGTCTTTTGTATTGTTTTTTGTTTGTTTCAATTTCATTTAGTTCTCTGATTTTTGTTATTTATTTTCTTCTGCTGAGTTTGAGTTTGGTTTGCTCTTGTTCTCTAGTTCTTTCAGGTGTGACCTTACATTGTCTATTTGTGCTCTTTCAGACTTTTTCATGTAGGCATTCGATGCTCTAAACTTTCCTCTTACCATCACTTTTGCTGTATCCCAGAGTTTTTAAGTTGTGTCACTATTATCATTCAGCTCAAAGAACTTTTTAACTTTCATCTTGGTTTTATGGTCAACCCAAAGATCATTCAAGAACATTTAATTTCCATGCATTTGTATAGTTTTGAGGGTTCCTTACAGTGGTCTGAGAGAATACTTGATATAATATTGATTTTCTTAAATTTATTGAGACTTGTTTTGTGACCTATTATATGGTCAATCTTGGAGAATGTTCTATGTGCTGATGTAAATAATGTATATTCTCAATTGTTGTGTAGAATCTTCTGTAAATATTTGTTAAGTTCATTTGTTTAAGAGTATAGTTTAAGTCCATTGTTTCTTTCTTGACTTCCTGTTTTGATGATTTATCTAGTGCTGTGAGTGGAGTATTGAAGTCCCTCACTATTATTGCATTGCTATCTATCTCATTTTTATGTCTATTAGTAATCGTTATATAAATTTGGGACCTCTGGCATTAGGTGCATATATATTTAGAACTGTGATATTTTCTTGCTATACTAATACTTTTATTATTATAAAATATCCGTTTTTGTCTTTTTTTCTTACTGTTGTTGCTTTAAAGTCTGTTTTGTCTGATATAAGAATAGCTACTCCTGCTTGCTTTGGTTTCCATTTGTGTGGAATATTTTCATCCACCCCTTTACCTTAAGTGTATGTGAGTCCTTATGTGTTAAATGAGTTTCTTGAAGACAGAAGATACTTGGTTGGTGGGTTTTTTTTTTTTTCCACTCAGATATTCTGTATCTTTTAAGTGGAGCATTTAGACAATTTACATTTAACATTGATATTGAGATGTGCAGTACTGTTCTGTTTATCATGTTAGCTGTTGCCTTAATACCTTCTTTATCTTCTTCAATTGTGTTATTTTTTATAGGACCTGTGAGATTTATGCTTTAAGCAGGTTTGCATTTGTTGTATTTCAAGTTTAAAACTCCTTGAAGTATTTCTTGTAGTGCTGGCTTAGTAGCAGCAAATTCTCTCAGCATTTCTTGTCTGAAAAAGACTGTATCTCTCTTTCATTTGTGAAACTTAGTTTTACCAGATACAAAATTGTTAGCTGGCAATTATTTTGTTTCATGAGACTAAATATGGGAGCCCAGTTCCTTCCAGCTTATAATGTTTCTGCTGAGAAATCTGCTGTTAATCTGATAGATTTTCCTTTGGAGGCTATCTTAATACTTTTGTCTCATAGCTCTTAAGAGTCTTTTCTTCATCTTGGCTTTGAATAACCTGATGACTATGTGCCTAGGTGATGAACTTTTTGCAATGCATTTCCCAGGTGTTTTATAACTTCTTGCATTTTGATGTCTAAACCTCTAGCAAGGTCAGGGAAGTTTTCCTCAATTATTCCTTCAAGTTTTCCAAACTTTTAGATTTCTCCTCTTCCTTGGGAACACCAATTATGCTTAAGTTTGGTTGTTTAACATAATGCAAATTTCTTAGGGGCTTTTATTTTTAATCTTTTTTTTTTTTTTTTTTTTGTCTTTGTATGATTGGGTTAATTGGAAAGCCTTGTCTTTGAGCTCTGAAGTTCTTTCTTCTACTTGTTCTAGTATACTGTTGAATCTTTCCACTGCATTTTATATTTCTCTAAGTGTGTCTTTCATTTCCAGAAGCTGTGATTGTTTTTCTCTATGATATCTTTTTATCTGAGCATTTTAATTCATATTCTGTATTGTTTATTAATTTGTTTAAGTTGGTTTTTACCTTTCTCTGGTATCTCCTTGAGTAGCTTAATAATCAACCTTCTTAATTTACCTGGCAATTCAGAGATTTCTTTTTCAATTGGAACCATTGCCGAGGATCTGGTGTGATCTTTTGAGGGGATTATAAAACCCTATTATGTCGTATTACCAGAACTAATTTTCTGGTTCCTTCTCATTTGGGTAGACTGTTTCAGTGGAGAAGTCTAAAATTCAAGGCCTGTTGTTCAGATTTTCTCGTCCCGGGGGGTCATTCCTTGATGTGATGTTCTCCCCCTTCCCCTAAGAGTGAGGTTTCCTGACAACTGGATTGTTATTGCTTTTCTGGGCCTACCCACCCAGTGGGGCTACCACGCTCTGGACTGGTGCTGGGAGTTGTCTGCAAAGAGTCCTGTGATGTGATCTGTCTTTAGGTCTCCCAGCCATGGGAGACACACCTCTGCTGTGACAGAGGTGACCGGAAAGTGAAGTACGCTCTGTGAGAGTCCTTGGTTGCAGATGTTTGGTGTGCTGGCTTTCTTGAATGCTGGTTGTGCTAGCAGTGAGGTTGTCATATGAACACATTCGGGACATCTGATTGGCCAGGATGTTGCAGGCAGTGGAATTAGATGCTGTCTTCTCCTTTTTGTTTCTCAGATGATGGGCAGAACCACAAAACTCCTAAGAATTTCTATGTTTTATGTTCAGCTACCATTAGCAGTTTCAGTTGTAAACTTCCTTAGCCCTGTGACCCCTCCCCAATTCTGCTGGCTGTCTTCACCAAGGGCCCCTGTGAGATATAGTCATGGCTGGTTTCCCTAGGCTTGAGCTGGGGAGTGGGAGTGCCTACAAGGCACTTCCTGCTGCTACTTCTACTTTCATATTTCATGTGACTCCTTAAATCTCTTTCATTTCTAGGTAATGTTAAATCTTTCTCCCATGAACTACATTTTCAGATTTCCCAGTAGAGATGTGTGTTTGAAGGTAGGTTTTTTCCCCCCTCACACTTTGGGAGGTCATGTTTTTTCGCTATGGAATTTGCAGTAGTGTGTCACTTCTTTCAAATGATCTGTGAATTCTTTTAGTTTTCCTGGTAGGTTCCTGCAATGGTGCTTGGAGCAAAAGATCACAGTTTGAGGCTCTACATGCTGTACTGTCATCTGTCTATGGGGAAGCCGCACATTAGTCCTGTAATCTATCCTACCCACCAATCTCCACACACACCTTATATTTTACTGTATTGCAATGTAGGTGCAATTTTTTTTTTCTTTCCACTAGCTTTTAGGTTCCTTTAGGTAAAATATGTGGTTATTTCATTTTGTATTATTAGCTTCTAGTTTAGGGCTAGAAACTTTCAGATGCACTTATATATTTGATTTTTTTCATAATTTCACATTAGTTTTATAAAATATATATTTTGATGCATAATAGAGAGTATATAGTATATATTAATATAGATGACATAAATATTTCTGAAATGTTGAGTACTTGACAGGTTTACATGTGACAACTTTATCAATACATAGTTATCAGAGAGAAAAACTCTCTGAGAGCATCAGGAAAAAAGTTGATTTTTCCATCCAATACTGTGTGTGTGTGTGTGTGTGTGTGTGTATTTAGAGTATAAAAAATGTAGAAGTCAATTTCTACATATTTAAATGAATCTTTATGTCAACAAATACCAGGATTATACATTTAAATTATTTTTACTTTGTTGAAAAAATATTTGATATTGATAAATAATATTTACTGAATGACAAAACTTAAAGCCCTTTGCGTTTGCTGCTCGTTTAATAATGTATAGCACTGCAATTTCAGCAACATATTAAAATAAAAATATTGACATAATGAAATAGACATCTTACTTTCTGAGGTATACTTGCAGACATTTTTCACATGCACTTTATAACTTCTATGGTAATTGACAGTTATTAATGTGTTTTTCTCCTCCAATCATGCAATGTATTGTTAAACTAACGTAGTTCTAGAAAAACTGCCTTTCTTTCTACCTAGAGTTCTAAGATGAGAGTACAGAATGGTTTCAGTAGGTTCAATGACTCTCTTTAGGATTTGTACCTTAAGAATTTGGAAGCTTTTAAAGAATATTTGTAGTTAGGGGAGAGGATAATTTAATATATAGCAGCAAGGAAAAAACCCACAAAATTGTCATGTGTTCTGAGAACTGGGATGGCAATTTCTGGGTATTCTGCTATTGAATTAAAATAAAACTCTTTTAGATAATTATATCTCTTCCAGAATATGTGTTCCACAGAATTGTCAGATTTAGTAAACAGACAAAATATACATAGACCTTTGATAGTCATTTATTGGTATATGATCTATAGCGAATATTCTATGTCACAAGTCACAATTCATGTTTCTAAAGGAGTGAAAGACATTTAAAAGAGTGATAACCTTTTCTGACATACAACTGTCAAATAGACTGGGCATGGCGGCTCATGCCTGTAATCTCAGCACTTTGCAAGGCTGAGGCACAGGGAAGGCTTGAGCCCAGGAGTTTGAGAACAATCGGGGCAACATAGGGAAACCCTTTCTCTACAAAAAAAAATAAAGAAATTAGCTAGTTATGGTGGCACATAGCCCCCTCTGTTGTCCCAGCGACTCAGAGTGCTGGGTGGGAGGATCATTTGAACTGAGGATGTCTAGGCTGCAGTGAAGCCATGACTGTGCCACTACACCCCAGCCCGGATGACAGAGTGAGACCCTATCACAAAAAAAAAAAAAAAAAAGAAAGAAAAAAAAATTGAACAAACACTTCAAAAACTCAGAATAACATGCATTTATACTCAGGTAAAGAGCAGTAAAATAAATGTACAATTGAATGCAAAACTTACGCAAATTATCAATGTCCGCAGAACAATAGTCACTTATATTCTGCTAAGCAAAATTTGAATTTGTATGAAAATGAATTATTTGATATTTTATGAGGATTCTCTTTCTTACTACTTATAAAACAGCTCTAAGATGAGGAAAATAAAAAGAAAAAGAAATGCCCCCAAAACATAGAACCAGATACCTATATGCGGTGTGCTCTAAACAACACATGGTTTTCCTTTACAGGGTCTTACTATATCTTACTATATTTTTATTACTTCAATTATTTCACAACTGTCTTGTCCTCATGAACTAGGCACAGTATTTTAGTGTACAGCTAAGAGTATGTAAAGTGAATGAAAAATATCTCCAATATAGTGCCTGAATTTAAATTATCATGCCATATTACTTGAGATTATAATCTTTATCCCTCTGTGGTCAATCATGTTAAATTCAATAATCATCTTCATTTTCATGTTCTCATCTCTCTTCTTTCTAGAATTTTATTTCTTTTAGTGCTAATACAGAGCAAGAAATAAAGATATGTACTAAATTCCTAAAAATGGACACATTAATATACGAACTTTAGTTCAAATTATTTACAGGGTTAATAATGAGAATCATATTCAAGCAAAGGAAGAGACACCTTCATATGCTTTAGAAAGATTAGCATTTTATTTTATTTTTGATTGACAGATAATAATTAAATGTGCAGTGTGATGTTTTGTTAAATGAATACACTGTATAATGATCAAATTAAGTAATCAGTATTTGTGTTACCTCAAAGCTTTGCCACTTCTTTGTGGTGAGAACATTCAAATTTCTCTCTTCTAATTCTTAGAAATATACCATACATTATTGTTAACTATAGTCACCCTCTTCTGTGTTAAAATACCAGAACTTATTTTTCCTAACTAAAACGTTGTGCCCGTTATCCAACCTCTCTCCATCCACCCTCTTCCTTCCCCTCCCTAGAATCAGGTAACCTCTATTCTACTCTCTACTTCTATGAGCTCAGCTCCCATGTTAACCATAGTACTTATTGAGAATAGTCAAGATAAGGAATAAACCTAAGTGTTCGTCAACAAATGAATACAGGAAATGTAGTATACATACATAATGGAATACCACTCAGCCATAAAAAAAAGAATGAAATCCTGCCATATGCTGCAAAACGAATGAACCTAAATATGTTCAGTGAAATAAGCCAAGCACAGAAAAACAAATACTGTATGATCTCCCTCATGTGAAATTTTAAAATGTAGGTTGGCTTCTAATCCCAAGGAGAAAGGAAAAACAAATGAGAGACTGAAAGTCCATTGCATAATCTGTGGGAATTAACTTGGAGAAGAGGAAATGGTGGGAGTAGTCTACAGTTATGCCTCTATGACTATGTTGTTTGTGTTTTGGATTCTAAGACTTCTTATTAACCATCTCTGCAAAATAAAACATCAGTAAGCATTATTGAATAGATTTGCATGAGTTCTTAACATGAGATACCACCGAAACTCTATTGGTATAGATACCCCTATATGATAATATTATGCTTTAAAATGTTTAAGGGATTATGGTAAAAGCACATACCTGTGCACAAAACCTAGCACATATTTTGTATTAAATGTTTTCTAAAACACATAATCTTAAAATATATCAAAATTGTATGGCTAATTGAAAGAGAAACTTTTTGTTTTAGGTCACAGTTATTAAAGTGTGTGTGTTTCAGGGAACATTAGTTACAGGATTACTTGAAGATCCTTCAGTGCAATATTTTTTGGTTTAGTAAGGTGTATTAGTCCATTTTCATACTGCTGATAAAGACATACCCGAAACTGGGCAATTTAAAAGAAAGAAGTTTAATGGACTCACAGTTCCACGTGGCTGGGGAGGCCTCACAATCATGGTGGAAGATGGAAAGCACATCTCACATGGCAACAGACAAGAGAAGAGAGCTTGTGCAGGGAAACTCCCCTTCATAAAACCATAAGATTTGTGAGATTTATTCACTATCACGAGAAGAGCATGGGAAAGACCCACCCCCATGATTCAATCACCTCCCACTGGGTCCCTCCTACAACATGTGGGAGTGGTGGGAGCTACAATTCAAGATAAGATTTGGGTGGTAGCACAACCAAACCATATCATAAGGTCAAATTTCTAAACCAGGTTGCAGAATCTGACACCACAATGCAGTGACATAGATTTTGAGATTGGACTTGGACTTGGATTTTGATTCACAGAATTTGACTTGAACTCTTAAATCATCATCTTGTCACTGTTAGCATAGCATAATACTATATGTATGTAGTTCCAGAGAAAATAAGCTTTACTTTTTTAAAGTTTAAAAATTTAATAAATGTGTTCCTGGAGATAATTCCTGGAGAAAAAAATAAACAATTTCAATAGAATCATCTTTTTCTTTGCTTTGAATATTTTATTCTGTAAATGAATATACAGTACATAATTCCTTATGTCATAAGACATGGGGGAAGCATCTTTTCTTGTGTATTCACAAATATTTGCAAGAATTCAGAGGTGTTAATCTATCTTACATTACAAAAAATGTTTGTTTGACTGTCATTCTAAAATTTTCTATTTCTAACTTCACTTAGCACATTCATTTACAACTCGACTTTCTATAGAATCAATTATGAAAAACCAATGATAGAAAATGAGTGGCAAAAAGATTTTCATAAATTGTTGAAAGATATAATTAGTGGATATTTCACTGATAAATAAAGAAGCTAATTCAGAGGCTGTACAACGAAGAATACAGGTAAACCTTTGCAATAGGCAACCACAGAGAATGGGAGCAAAAAAAAAAAAAAAATAGAAGTAAAGGTAACTTAAAAACAGTTGTGTCTACCCATTATAAGAATCAACATTCTTTATTCACTCACTACTCACTGCTGGTTGAAGATGAGCAATTTTGTAACAATATTTTAGTAAATTTGTAATTCTGTAAAAATTGAGATCTTTAAATTACTAAAATTTTAAATTATAAATGTATAAATTAGTAATTTTGTAAATGTAAGTTGTATGTTTGTAAATCTCTAAATTTGTAAATTAGAAACTATAAATTAATAAATTTTAAAAGTTAGTAAATTTATCCATGTTTGAAGATTAGTAAATTTGCCTCTATAACACTATACAGGAAATAAAATTTAATATTCTGCTTCTCACTGAGTTGAAATGGGAATGGCAATCTAGGAAACTCTTGGTTTTGCATTTGAGAGAGAGTCCCATAAAACTGTACCATACTGTATGCATTCTAAAATAAGCCAGTCTCAGAAATCCAGAGTGGAAAGTTGCTCATTTAGGCGAGAAGCCAGCTGTGTCCTCTAATAATAAACAGAGTCCTGGGATGTGAAACACAACCAGAAATCACTGGAGAGACAAATAGAAAAAATATCCTCAGTAGACATATAGATAATTCAAAGAGAACTTTAAAAGTCAATGATATAAAACAAGATCAGGTATAAAGAATTGAACTAAAATTACTAAAAAGAATCTGTGAATTTGGAACTAATAAATGAAAATACTAAAAACCACAAGACTTCTAGACTGTGCAGAAAACAGTGAATGATGAAAATAATTCAAAACATAAAAGAAAAAAACTATAGAGCTGAAAAGAGGTACAAAAATATATTAAAAGGGCCCTCTCAAAGTATCAATCTGAAGGAAGGAAGCCCAGTCCAGGACTGTTCCGAAAATACTTATTATAAAGAATTAAAATAACATTATGAGTAGCATCTCACATAATGATCAGAAACTAGATGCATTTCCTCTAAGATCAGGAACGAGGTAAAAATGTTCCCTCTTACTGTTTCTATTCTACATCATACTGGAAGTCCTAGCTAATGTAATAACAAAGAAAAAGGAATTTAAAAACTGATCGATTGAGAAGGGAGGATAACAAAAGTCCGTTGGCAAGTAACAGGATTGTCTATGTAGAAAGTTTCAAAGAATCAACAAAAATTTCCTGGCACTAACAAGAAATTACAGCAAGATGAGAGTATACAAAGTTAATATACAAGTCATTGCTTTCCTGCATATCAGCAATGAATAATTGAAATTTGAAATTAAAAACATGACATCATTTATATTTGTATCAAAAAATGTATATACTTAGCTATAAATCTAACAAAATAAGTACAATTTCTGTATTTAAAAAAACTGCAAAATCAATCACAGAGACTTCAATAATTGGAGAAATATTCTACGTTCATGGATAGGAAGATTCAGTATTGTTGAAATATCATTCTTCCCAACTTCATTTATAAATTCATTGCAATCCCAATCAAAATTGAAGCAGGAGAGTTTCTAGATATTTATGAAATAATCATAAAATGTATATCAATAGACAAAAGACTTAAAATTATCAACAAAATACTGAACATGATAAAGAAATTTGGAGGACTGGCATGAATCACTTTGTAGACTTTATACAAGACTACAGTAACTGAGTAATGTATTGTTTTGCATTGTATTGTATTGTATTGTATTGTATTGTATTGGTGAAAGAAAATAAATAGAATAGAGAACCCAGGTACAGATCCAACAAATATAGTCAACTTCTCTTTTACAAAAGATTAAAAGTAATCCAATGGAGAAAGTATAGTCTTTTTAGCAAATATTTCCAGAAAAAAAAAATGGAAAGCTACATGTAAAAACATGAAACTACATACATGCCTTAGCCTTTCATAAAAATGAACTCAAAAGGTGTAGGAGATTTAAACACAAAATGTAAAACATGTCTTCCTTTATGTCTTCTAGACTAGAGAACTTCTAGAAGACAACATAGTAGAAAGTATAGATGACCTTGGAATTGATAATGACTTTTTAGATGCAACACCAAAACCATGATTTATGAAGGAAAAAGTTGAAAAATTGAACTACATTGAAGTTTAAAACTTCTGCACTTTGAAAGTCATTACTAAGAGAATGAAGAGACAAGCCAGATTCTGGGATAAAATATTTGCAAAACTTTTATCTGATAAAGGACTGGCATACAAAATATCCAAAATTCTTTAAAACTCAAAAGAAGAAATATGCAACACAATTAAAAGGCAAAAAATCTGAAATGATACTTCATAAAACATGGTATACAGATGGCAAAAAAGCATATGAAAAGATGCTCAATGTGATGTCATTAGGGAATTGCAAATTAAAACAACAATGACATACCACTACAAATCTATTAGAATAGTTAAAAGTCAAAGCATTAACACCACCAAATACTTGGAAGGATGTTGAACAGGAACTCTCATTTATTGCTGGTGAGAATCTAAAATGGTACAGCCACTTTGGAAGACTGTTTCAGAGTTTTCCACAAAGTAAGAACACTTTACCATACAGTCCAACAATTGCACTCCTAGATATTTACCCAAATAAGTTGAAAACTTATGTCCTTTAAATAGCCTGCATACAAGTGTCTGTAGTACCTTTATTCAGAATTTCCAGAAATCGGAAGCAACCAAGATATTCTTCTATAGGCCAATAAATAAACAAACTGTGGAAAATCCACACATAATTTAATAAAAAGTAATACAAAGAAATGAATTATGCATCCATGAAAACACATGAAGGAAACTTAAATCCATATAGCTGAGTGAATAAAGCCTGCATAAAAAGTTATATACTATATAATTCCAACTGTCTGGAATTCTAGAAAAGGCAAAAAATAGGGTAGAAAGATCAATAGTTGCCAGGGGTTGGTGGGAGAGTGGAAAAGATGAATAGGTGGAACCCAGAAAATCTTTAGGGGAGTCAAATTTTATATATAATACTATAACAGTAGATATATAACATTGTACATTTGTCTAAACTGGTACAACTGTACAACATAAAGAGTGAACCCTAATGTAAACTACGGACTCTAGTTAATAATAAGGTATCAATATTGGCTCAACCATTTTTGTAAATACAGCACACTAATGCGAGATGTGAAGAACAAGGAAAACTTCACGGGAGTGGGAAGAGGATATATGGAAACCTGCTTTTTGCTCAATTTTTCTGTTAACCTAAAACTGAAATGGGAAAGCTTCCCTTGTCCTTCTCGCAGGGCGTGAGACAGAGAGAGTGACTCGCTTCTTCAGTGCCCCAGTGCTCAAACCTCTACGGGAGCATGCAGACAGGCAGGCTGTAGGGCTTCAACCCCATTGCAATGCCTAGGGGTGAATGTTTACTGTTCCTGAAACCCCAGTGGGCATGTGTTACAGGGTGTTCTTTTAGTTTAGCTATCCATAAGTGGCTTGTGTTTATCGGTTCCATTAGAACCTCTGCCTCATCACAAGGACAGGGGGCTTTCTGTATCCCAGGGATTTTTGTCTTGGTGTACCAGAAGAATCAGATCACACCTGTGTTAGGCAGGAATCTAGACCCAACATGGCGGCGTTACCCGGCGTAGCAGGCCTTTTGTTAAAGACTCCCTTCATCCTTGTACACACCCGCAGACTTACATGCGTCAGAGTTCCGGCTGGGCAGTCACACTCCCCCATGACTTGCAGCTCACCTGCATTCCACAAATTCGTAAACAGCAGTTTCGGTTGACAGTTTCCAAAGACCCCTTCCTCATGACCCTTACTCAACTCCTGCCCTAGTAGTTTCAAGACTCCCCAGGCCCTGTTTGCACAACCAGCTTCCCTACCTCTCAGGCTATAAGAAGCCCCTACCCTCCTCCCTCAGCGTGACTTCCTTGGCCCACACCTTTGGACCGAGGAACCTCACCAGCAAGCCCTAATAAAAGGCTATTCTCACTGCCATTTGCCTTGTGTCTTCGTTCTGGGTCAGGCTCCAGCCTCAGTTTACCTTTACAACCTGGACTTGGAGAATGAGTGCAAGGTTTTATTGAGTGGAAGTAGCTCTCAGCAGATGAAGGAGCCAGAAAGGAAATGGAATGGGACGGTTTTCCCTCTGGAGGCGGCCTGTCAGCAGCTGGCCTCTTCTCCAACGGCCCTGGACAAACTCCCCATTGTTATGCCGGCGGATGGCCTGCCTGAGTGCTGGTATCTGCAAGTGCCTGTGAGTGTGCTCTTCCACTGATGTGCTCCTCTATACGTCCAGCCGCTTGTTGTCTCTGCCTGATAGGGCCTTGGGTTTTTATAAGCACAGGATGGGGGTGTGGTGGGCCAGGGGGATCTTCGAAAATGCAATGTTTGGGCACAAAGGCAAGAGTGCCTGTCCTCATCTAAGTCCATGGACATAGGCCCGAGGGTGAGTCCTAGCGAGGGACCTGCTTTTCTCTACCCAGCACTTCCCTGTCCCTCCCATATCAACACTGCTCTACAAATAAAGTCTATAAAAACAAATAGTTTAAAACTAGACTCAAGTATCCTCAAAAAATAATAATCAAGTCAAGGCATTCAAAAATACTGAGAAACCTTTTCTACCCTATGGAGGAATTATCCCAAATAATTTAGAATTGAATGTGCAATAGAGATTTCTTCTCAAACATAAAAAAAATTAAAATAAAAAAGTCGAGATAATTTAGTGGCATTGTTTCAGATGAGCTCATATTTATTTAATAGAAATAAAATATTTTGGCCTCACTAGCCTTTCTTTTCTCACATTCTGGTGTCTTGAAATTACTAAAGACAGCATGGTTGACATTTTTAAGGCATGTATTGCTCTAAGGGTGATAGAAGTTGATACTAGAGTTATGTAACAAAGCTAAGTAAAATACTTCATAAAGTACACTTAATATGCCTCATTTAATCAGAGGAATCCTAACAAACCTTATTTCCTTAGTTTAAGGGTACAGACTAAACTGCTATACCCACGAGGACCACATGTACAGAGGTTTAAACGATAGAAGTTGGTTAATATGCCAAGTAATAGAACTGAGATAGATACACAGTTTGTTGAGTGTTTTTTGTCACACTTAATGCATTTTCTCTCTGAGTTTAAGGCGGCTGTTTTGGCTTCTGCCATTATATCTGCATTTCACACCATTGGAAGGAAGAAATAGTAGGAAACACACTATCACATATTTAAGGAGATGACAGTAAGTGCCATCATCATTTCTGCTCTCATTTTGAGATAAGTTACATGGCAAGAAAACTGGAAAACAGTCATTACTTGAGTGACACTGTGCTTATGTAAATTCTATGTATACAGTCTGCTAAAAAATCACTGTCATTGTGGAAATCTGTGCCTACTTCTCCATGGTAGGGAAATTTTGTTTAACTGATTAAACATTTTGCCATGAAAATTGTGTTCCCAGTGCTTCTGGTATGTGGTTCTTAAGACAAGAAAAATATTTGCCTTGGCTCCAGGGACTGTCTTCTATGGGAGCTTCCAGGTGAGCTTCCAGAGTTGGCATGACTTCCCACCAAATGCAGTGAGCAAATATTTCACATTTGGATGTGAGATCATTGGTTGTCTTGAGCCAAAACAAGCAGAACAAAACAAACGAACTGTGCCTGCACCAGGTCTTCAGCTCTTTCCCTTCTCAGAAAGCCAAGCATAATATACGATTAATGTTTTTAGAAACAGGAAAAATATCTGCAACTGCCATTGCTCTCACCACAGGGAGTACACAATCTGGTATGTTATGTTAACCAGTTGTGTCAGGTCTTATTATCAACAATAGAAACAATCTTAAACAAAAACCAAGTTAATAATGAGAACAGAATAATTGCAAAGATATCAGAGGTTTACAGAATAGACAAGAGGCTGGAGGGATGGGCCAGAAGATGGAAAATTGCCCCAAGGCAATTGTATTCTGAGTCCTGCTCTGAAGATTTTAGGACTCAGAATAGATCTACCATCACAAAAAAAAAAAAAAAAAAGAAAGAAAGAAAGAAAAGAAAAAGAGATTTGTTTCATGCTATGAGCAGAGATCTGAATTCCACTAATACTATAGTTTTTGTGTCACCAGTTCAACAACAAAACATTAATCCAAGTTAGGAGATTTCAAGGGGAAACAAAGTCTTTGGCTCACTTACTTTGCCCTTTTGTAAAAACTGGGGAATTCCCTTCAAACAGAGACATTGTAATAGTCATAAGATAGTATTGAATGTTGAACAGCAAAAACAAGTCAAATATGTGCTATCTCACTGTAGTTTATGCTACATTCAGGAACAAAATTATAATTTCCCTCTAGGAAATGTTCCTCCTCCCTCTTGGAAAACTTGGACTTTCCAACTTGAGATATAAATTTTTCCAGAGTCACAAATTGCACCACCACTTACAACTTTCTGTCGTGGGTGCAATTAGCTGGGACTGGTGGTGTGCATTGTAAAGGATTTTACCAAGACAGTTGTAGGTAAAGACAAGCAGATTTATTAGAGAAAGTATGAAAATACGTTGCAAGGTTGCATTGGGTAGTACAACAGAGAAGGGGCTGTCTGCAAACAGGCAGGGGCTGGAGGGAAGTTTTATAGGGTCTTGCTGGGAGGGGCTACATGAGGAATAAGGTCGCGCTGCTGGGGTATGTGTGGAATGAGATCATTGTGCCCATGTGCTGATAGGTCATTTCTCAGAATAATTGTTCACTGTTCTTCCCAATCTGGGACTCTCCCCAACCTAGGGCTTAACCCCTCCTGGGGCCCTTTCCTCCTCGTTGCTTAATTATCTTATCAGTACTTGACAGTTTCTAAAAGGCAATATTCCAAATCCCAGCAATTCCGAAGTGGTCCTGAATATTTTCATTATTTAGTGAGTGAAGCAAGAAGAGAACATTTTCTTCTAAGTCTTGTCCATGATAAAAATTTTCTAATGCCACTACCATAAGGGCCACATTGTGTCCAGCTTGGCACCAAATAATCATACGATGGAGAAGATAATTTCATCCTTTGAAGAGCACCCCAAACATATCTGTGACAAGTGTGCAGACATCAGGACGTTTATAAATATCCCTTGAATTTGCTTTGTCTGTTTTAGCAAATAATTCTTAAGTTTCAACAAGTAGTATGCATGTGGCAAATAAAGGATAATTTCTAGCCTAAACTCCTGTATAGCACAAGTTTCTAAATCCTCAAATCACTGTTCAAATATCACCTAACCATTATGAAACTGCATTTGCAAAAAAAAAAAAAAAAAGAAGAATAATAACTGAGTAAATTATGACAGTGAAAGAGATCTGACCTAACCCACTCTTTCTTGTTTCTAACCTCTAAGCCGTCCTTGTTCATTCCTGGGCAGAGGCTGAACTAACCTGGAGAAGGAATTTAGTGTATAGATTAACTTTGAAGCAAAAGTGATACCCCTTTTCTGAAATAAACCCTCTCCTTTCCTGAAGACCGGTCTGCCTTTATAGGACTAACAGATTAGCTGCAAGATTATATGGTTTAGGAGCCATGTAGCCTCTAGCTGCAAGAGTCTGGACCTCCCCAAATTGCTCCTGGGAATAACATCACTATTGTAAAACTTAAGATCAGTGCTTGAGATATTTCTGATGCACCAGCTGATGTCACCCAGACTGGTAATCTCGCTCAATCAGTTCTGTGATTCCACCCATGAACAGAAGACAGCAAGAAAAACTCGCTTTCTCACTTGCACCCTCTATGACTTTATCTCCAGTCATCACTCCCCACTTCCTGAGGCCCTACCCACCACATTATACTTAAAATCTCTGATCCTCAAATTCTTAGGGAGACTGATTTGAGTAATAATAAAACTGCAGTCCCGGCTGGGTGCGGTGGCTCAAGCCTGTAATCCCATCACTTTGGGAGGCCAAGATGGGCGGATCATGAGGTCAGGAGATTGAGATCATCCTGGCTAACATGGTGAAACCCCGTCTCTACTAAAAAAATACAAAAACTAGCCGGGCGAGGTGGCAGGAGCCTGTAGTCCCAGCTACTTGGAAGGTTGAGGCAGGAGAATGGCATAAACCCGGGAGGCGGAGCTTGCAGTGAGCTGAGATCACTGCACTCCAGCCTGGGCAACATAGCGAGACTCTGTCTCAAAAAAAAAAAAAAAAAAACTGCATTCCCCCATACAGCTGCCTCTGTTTGAATTAAACTCTTTCTCTTTTACTATTCCCCTGTCTTGATAAATTGGCTCGGTCTAGGCAGCGAGCAAAGAGAACCTGCTGGGCAGTTACACTTACGCACAAAGGTTTCAAAACAGTACATTATTCTTCTATTTTAAATTTGCCTTAATATACCCATGGAATAGTTCTTCACAAAGCTGTCAGTGTATTTTTAATTATGTAGAATTTAAAGTTGTGAAGATATGACCAGGTAGTTTAAGGAAAAACCTATTTGTTTTTTGTTTGTTTTCACTTGCTGTTTTACTATATATTATATATGCTTTCTGGATTTAGGAGACATGGCATACTGTGGCAGGTGAGATCCCACTAACGGTTGAACAGGCACAGGCCTCCATAAAAGCTGTTTTAGCTCTGACTAAGTAGTTAGTTAGGTTAAAATTAAAACTGAGAGTGCCAGTGCCCTCACATGAAGGCCAGAAAGTAACATTAGCCTGCCAAGAGTGTTGCCTGGGCCTTATAACATGTCAAGATAAGAAAGGAATTCTTACATTCCTTGTACCTGGATCCGTTTAGGATTAGGCAAGTTTTATTGAGGGTCTGAACATACTCCCCAGACCTTCGTACCTTAGCTGGAGACAAAATAAGGGTAGTCACTCCCCAAATAAGGATAAACCAGTCCCTTTAAAAACAGTCCTCAAATCTGACATTTAACCTATGCGAAGCTTATTTTTTTTCTCAATTTTTTTTTTCTTTTCTTTCTACAAAACTAAATCATGAATATTCAGTCTGAAGTTAGGTCTTTGACTTGACAGTCATCACTGTCTGGTTAACAAAATAATAGACAAGTATGTGTGCATGTAAAACCACAATGGCTGATCTTTCGAATTCTCTTTTTTAATATTTTCAACTTTTATTTTAGATTCAGGGGGTACACATGCAAGTTTGTTACATGGGTGTGAACCCAAAGTGTCTGAGACAGGTCTCAATTTAGAAAGTGTATTTTGCCAAGGTTAAGGACACACATATGACACAGCCTCAGGAGGCCTTAACAGCATGTGCCCACGATGGCTGGGGCACAGCTTGGTTTTAAGCACTTTAGGGTTACATGAGATATCAGTCAATAGGTAAAAATACACATTGGTTCAGTTTAGAAATGGGGGCTTCCAGATTAAAGGTAGATATATGCTTTTGTACATTTTGGGGAGATATGAAACATCAATCAAGATGTGTAAGACATATACTAGTTTAGTCCAGGAAGGTGGGACAATTGAAAGTTCAGGTTTCCAGGTCACAGGTAAATTAGAGACAAATGGTTGCATTATTCTGAGTCTTTGATCAGTCTTTCATTGAATACACAATTTACATGTGAAAGGGGAGTAGAGGTTTAGTCTTTTTTATGGCTTACTCTGGCTCAGTAAATCTGCGTGTTTACATAAGCAATAGGGCAAAGGAAACAATTAGATATGCTTTTGTCTCAGCTGACCAGACGGATGGCTTTCCCTCTAGCACTTGTGAAGATAAGCTATCAATTTACATTGTCAGGGTGAAATTCAACATAACTGTGTTAGAGTAAAGATCTTGAGGCCTACAAGGAATTTCCTTGTGGGCAAATTATGAGGGCGGCATGTAGCTTTTTTATTTTTGTAGCTAGCTTATTTAGAAATAAAATGTCAGGCAAGTTTACCTTGCACAGTTTCCAGTTTAGTTTTTCCCTTTGGCTTAGTGATTTTGGGGTCCCAAGGTTTGTTTTCTTTTCACATGAGCATATTGGGTGATGCTGAGGTTTGGGGTATGAATGATCCCATCACTCAGGCCTGAGGGTAGTACCCAACAGTTTTTCAGCCCTTGCCCTCTTCCTTCCCTCCACTCTATAATAGTCCTCCGTGTCTATTGTTTCCATCTTTACGTTTGTGTATACTCAATGTTTAACTCCCACTTATAAGTGAGAACATGTGATATATGGTTTTCTGTTCCTATGTTAATTTGCTTAGGATAATGGCCTCCAGCTGTATCCATGTTGCTCAAAGAATATAATTTCATTCCTTTTTATGGCTGTGTAGCATTCTATGGTATATGTGCACCACCTTTTCTTTATCTGGTCTACCACTGATGGGCATCTAAGTTGATGCCTTGTCTTTGCTCTTATGAATAGAAGCTTACTTTTTAGCTCATGTAACTCTGTCATGGTGGGTAGTCTTCCATGTAATAATTTAGGCAAACTGTATTCTTCCTACCTCTGGCTTTGTCATGCCCTGGATGTCAGCATTCTCAGCTCAACTTTTTGCATCTTTTGATGAGACAGGCAGAAAGAATGTGGAGGGTCATATGGTAGTTTTATTTGAGCCAAATTTGAAAGTGCCAAACCTGACTTCCATTCTCATTCCATTATCTGAAACTCAGCGGCACAGCTATTTCTAACTGCAAGGGAAGAATGTAGGCTAGTTTTGTGATAGTCTTTCTCGGAAGCAAGAGACAAAAAGTGTCAGGTTCTAACTGAGGTCTGAGGGGAGTCAGTGGGCAAGTAGCAGGTAGCTGGAAAAACACTCAGGGAATCGTAGATAGTTTTGACATGGCTTTACTCTCTCTCAGCACATGAACAAGCTGTATGTACAGCATTAGCAGGGTAATTATACTATTATAGACAAAAGGGCTGTAAGCTAAACACGAGCTCATGCAGATGATCACCTAATGTGCCTCACATGGTGTGGTTACCTAATGTGTGGGGTTGTGCTCCTGCACTCCAAACCAGCCGAGTTATGCCACCCCAGAAGGCCACCTCAGCCCACTGCTGACTAAAGTGAAGCCATTTCCTTTACAAAGAGTTTGATAAATAACTAGACAAACTCTACTGCAGTAATATAGACAGGCCAGCGTCTGGGACACTTTCTGTTAATGCTCCTTGAAATTTTAATCAAAACCTATTATACTATCTCAACAATAAGCATCTTCAGATAATTTTTAAAACTATCCTTTTAAATACTACTGTGAATTATTGATGGCTCCTATTTTCTAGCAGATAAATAATTTTATTATAAATATATAATGTCTTCTCTTTGACCCTTTAGCCATAGGAGTATTTTAGTCCCAAGTCCTCAGATCCAGCTCGGAATATCCTGCCTCTCTTGACAGTAATTTAGGGCAATATGAACAGAGCACTGTTTTAATGCATATTCCGAAAATGTGTTTCTCTACTTATATCTAAATAAGGCCTGATTTACTCTACTCTATCATGATAGAGAAAGCATGTGGCCGAAAGGCCACAGAGCTATTTGTGTTAATGAGCAATTCTTTAATAAAAATCACTTAACTTATTTCTTGAAGACACTACAATCTCTAGGACTGCTCTCTGAGTTATCTGGAATGAAATTGTGTGTGGTTCCATATATCTATATCTGACATTACATTTACAGAGGAGAGATTCAAATTCTCCAGCCTCTCCTTCCAGTCCTCAGTACTGAAGGACCACCCAAGGAAATACATTGTGAATAAATTTGGAGAAGCCTGTTTGGACAATACTCATTTTAGAACTGGGATATGTGCATCTCTGTATTTATGTGTGTGGTGTGCTTGGGATGAGTGTCAGAGTGAACGCTTACTTTTACTAAACAAAACTTAACTGGGAATAATGTCCATATGCATTTCTTTAGCATAGTACATACTCTACTAAATAAAATACTTAAATAAATTGCAGTTGGCCACTATCAACCCATGAACCCTTGTGTATCTTCTTATTCCTGGCATAATGTTTCCATTATATCCTGCACATACTTGATAGTCATAATTTCTTTAGAAATTAGCCTCTTAGTCATACAGCCAACATATGAAGTTGCCGGGGCAATAAATGAGTTATAATTCCTTATAATTATTTTCTTATTTCTCACCACTACTTAATATCAAGATTATTCCTTTTCTTTCACTTTGTCCTGCCTCTCACCAGTCAACTGAAGCTGAGAATTTCAGCCTGAAGCTGACATGACACTACAACTGTGAGAGCCGGATTCTCCATGCTATTTTAAAACACCATTCCCTGTCTTCCTTAGGTGGCACTCAATTTGGAGGAGTCTTTTTTTAAACTAGTTTTTGTATATGTTCCTACTTTCTCTAAAATGATAGCAAATTAAGAGCTAATCTATGTTGCTCTTACTCAGAGTTTTTCTTTAAACAGCTAACATTTTAAGTCCAAAAGTCTTTTTTTCCGCGTTTCTTAAGGAGGAAAAACAGGGCTTTCATGTACTGTGGTGAATCATGGTGAGCTGTTGCTTATAGAGTCTTAGTGGTATCCTTTTTGGTTGTCTTAATACTCATTATTTGTCTTCTCGTGGTTTCAGACAGATTTCCTTTCATTCTTTTCTCTTTATATGCAACATCTCTGTAATTGAAAGAAATAATATGAAGGTCTTTGCTCTTGTAGTCAGCATGTTTGCTACATTATTCTACCGTGTATGGATCCATGTTTGAACCTCCTGCAACTTTTGCATGTTTTTCTGTGTGTTTTTTTTTTTTCTAACAAAGCCACTAATATTAAAACAGAAGAGAAAAATATTATCTCTAACACATGATTATAATTTGAGATTATTTATTTTGGTTACAGTGCTCACAAATGTGAACTAAAGAATATGCGGGAATATAATACACATGATCAAAACAGTATTTGTCTTAACTTAGCAAATATTTATTGAGCCCTGACTATGTACCCAAATTTCTCAGTGTTGGAATATATCAGTGAACAAAATAGACAAAAATTCTTATCTCTATAGAGTTTTTATCCTAGGGGCAGTGAGACAAACAATAAACACAATAGACAAGTACATTTTATTGCATGTGAATTGTACAAACTCCGTATCACCCTTTCAGATTTCCTGGAATGCCTTTTTTCTTCCTAAAGCACTTTTGCTTCCCATACCTTCTGCTGTCTGGGAACAACCATGTACTTGCTCAGGGATTTCTGACCTCTTTCTTTTTAACTTTTATTTTAGGGTGAAGGGTATATATGCAGATTTGTTATATAGGTAAACTTGTATCATGGAGGTTTGGTTTGCAGATCATTTAATCAATCAGATACTAAGCATAGTACTTGATAGTTACTTTTTGTGATCCTCTCTCTCCTCCTACCTTCCACCAACTAGTAGGCTCCAGTGTCTGTTGTTCCCTTCTTTGTGTCTATGTGTTCTCATTATGTAGCTTCCACTTATAAGTGAGAACATGTGATATTTGGTTTTCTGTTCCTTTGTTAGTTTGCTAAGGAAAATGACCTCCAGCTCCGTCCATATTTCTGCAAAGGACAGGATCTCATACATTTTATTTCTGCATAGTAGACGACTGACCTCTCCTTTTTAGGGGTTATCACTACCATAGCTGAAACACAGTGTTTCTAATTCCTTCACAACTTAAAGACTTTAATAAAATGTATGATATCCCAAGTGTCCACCAAGAGGGGAAAATCATTCAACACTGTCTCTAGTTTCTTCATTTGTTTTAAAAAACACTTTTGTGAACACTTAAGTCTGTCCAGACACTGTTCTAGTTCCTTAGGCTACATCAGTGTACCAAGATATGTGTCCTCATGGAGCTAACAATCTAAGAGTAGTAAGAGAACCAATGATAAACATTTTAGAAGGTGATAAGTGAGACAGTAAAAATAAAAAGCAAATAGAAAAAGGGAGATTAAGAGAGCTGAGTGTGGAATTGTTGCAGTTTTAAAAGAGGAAATCAGTGTAGGTTTCATTGAGGAAGACGCATTTGAGAAAAGACATGGGTTGGAGAGTAGTAATGAGGGAAGAATAATAAGGAATGAAGGCTCTCAGCTCATGTAGGATAGCTTAAGAACCTTGTCTTTTACTCTAAGTGAAATGGGGACCTGTTGCAAGATTTTGGGCAAAAGAATGACATGGTATGTGTGTGTCCAAATGCGTACATGAAATTGATACATAAATCTGCTGAATATGTAATTCACATTTCCCTGAGCTAAAACCTCAGTCCTTCCCCTTTTATCTATCTCACTTAGATTTCAAAAAGTATTGGAAGTAAGGTAGATAGGAATTCACACATGCAAGTTGTTCCACCGTTTCTGCTACTGCTCTGGCTGGTTGTCTTATTTTCACTGTTCACAATTCCACATCAATGCTACCTATATTGATAGACAACTGGGTTGGCTGCTCTACTCTTTTTAGTTACCTATCAGAGGCAAGGACATACCTCAGTGGCTGACATTATTAAGACATCTGCCTGTGCTATTTTAATTTTAAATAACTAATAAGCTATGTGTCCGATATTACACTTGAGTTACCTGTGTATTGGTGTAGCACTGCCCTGGACTTCAAAATGTTTTCTCTGGTCAATTCAGGATACAATATCCTTTTTTCAAGCCTGTTCTTTGGAAGATGAGTTCTCATTATAGTTGCATGGGTCTTGGTAACATCAATCCCTGGTAACACCAGGGTAAATGGTCAGTGCCACAAGGCTGTGTCAGGGCAGTTTAACTACAGTCTCATGCTGTACCAAGCATCATGCTCTTTGACCATCAATCAGGTCCTGCAACTGATTACCTCAGTTGACTCCTTTACAACCTCTAGCCATATAACATGATGCCACATTCATTTTTCTCCCCTAAAATCTAGCATGTATCAAAGTTTCCAGTATATCATACACATAAGGAGTCCCAGTATAGATGGATTTCATGTGCATGTCAATGTATTTCATAGGACGCATGTAAAAGTTGACAATGGATGAAAATAGCCAACATATGACTATTTAATATAGCAACTGACACATCCAAATAATCCAGTTATTACACTTGTTACAATAAAAAATGCAGTTCAAGATAGAAATTATTCACCTTAAAATATAATGAACTCAATCACCAAATGTAGTGAAGTAGATATGATGTGACTATAGCTTAGGAATGACATGGAGGAAATTTCTGAATTTATTTGAAATGTCTGCTACCAAACAGAAGTCTCCATTAGTTTTTACATTTAAAAAATATATAAAACCTGTGATCTCTCAAGGTCCAGGAGGTCTAAAACTTAGAGGTCAAGGTACAGATGGCCAGCAGCAGAACAAACACTAAGGGAGTAAAAAAGAATGACTTGTCATTTTCCCACCTGGAAACTCAGGGCTAGAACATGGCTATAGTGGAGCCAGATCTCAGTAAGGAAATCAGGATCTCAAAGATCAGACATAATAGGAATTCAGTCATGGTAATGAGCACGAAGGAATCTAAAGGGGAAACTAATCATATGGTACCAGAGTCAAGGACACTGCCATATTAATACAATTTTCTGCCCCAATAACTTCTCTTTGACTCTTTCTTTTAGAAAAGAAAATTGTCTTAGGTCACAGCTGTCCTAGAGCATACAAGTGAGTATAGAAACAGGTGGATATATGAACACGACTAGTTAGGACATAGAGATAGCAAAACTAAGGACACATCTAAAAGGTAACTGTCAGTTCTGGGCTCTCTCTCTCTCTCTGTCAGGCGCACACACACACACGCGCGCGCGCACATTTCCACACTGTTAAATAAAACTACATAACATCATTATTCAGTTGAAAAACTCCTGGATGAGAATGTATTTTGTGCACATTCTCAAATTTAATATTTTGGCCTTGATTATTTCGGCAGTTCTGCAGAACTACACCTGCGTTGACACTGACTATTTAAGTATTAATAAGCATATGTCAGAATTTTGAAAACATAGTGCAAGTTATAAATCATCCTTAAAACATTTGAGAAATTTTCCCGAGCTTAATGCAATACAGATTTGAATAGTGCAATGCTATAATCCTGAACCAGAACTGAAAGCCATTAGAATCAAGAATGGATTTGAAATTTTGCAATTTGTTTATAGGGTAGCTATTATTTTAACTTCTTTTCATGATGATAAGGAGGATACATAAACTTATCTGCAGGAAACAGGCTGCTTATTTCAAAATTCTTTCTCACATCCCACAGTGCAATCATCTAAAGCCAAGATGCAGTTATGCAGAACACAGATGAAGTTTCGCTTCATATTACAAATGCATTCACTTAAACATGTTCTGCAGGAGACCATTGGAAGATAAAACTATTATCCTTCTCACTATGAACACTAAAATTTTATTTTTTTCATTTAACTCTTGATAGAATAATATGAAATTCAGTTGTGACAAGGGATTGCAATGACATTTGCAACCTATTTTTTATGTACTATTAATCTGTAACAGGTGTGTTTTGAAAAGTGAACTCAAGGTCAAAACACTTAGGGTGGGGAAATAGACAAGAGGAATGAGGAGAAATAGAAGCAGTCAATTTTAATGTCTAGTGGAGCCAACTGAGTTAAACTGTAAGTAAAGAAATCCAGGAGCTTTAGCCTTTGAAAGACTTTTTAAGAAGACTCTATATAAAATGCATAAAACATTGAAAAGGCAGAAGTAAAAGTGAAAAAAAAATGTTCCTCATGGGGCAAGGAGATAGCTCTTATCTTAGTTATTTCTTTCCTGATGACCCCAAGTAGACTATTCAAGTAAAGACTTGTATTGATTTGTTTAACTTTCAGAAGTTAACATCTGGGCATAAGACCAAAATTGAAATGAAAAAAGTTGCACTTAAAGTTCTCAGGTAAAATAAGAGGAAAAAAATATATAATATGAGCTGATGTATCTGCTGCTCCTTGAAAAATTTCTCAGTAAAAAAAAAAAAAAACACAGATACAAAGATAAAGATATATTTTTTAAAATCGATGTTTTAAGATTCACCACAGATTTGTTATCTCAGGCTTTGTCTTTACTAATTTTTAAAATTGAAGGCTTTACATTATCCAGATGGAGTTTAGTACTCTATTATGTATATATCAGACTGAGATAAATAATTGCTAAAACAATTGTTCCAGGAACCTATACTCTATCACCTAACATACAATCAGCATATGAAGCGCATTGTTGAGTGAATGAATGAGAATGAGGAGAATAAATGAGAATGTTAGAACATGTTCAAATTAGAGAGAGAGAAGAGTAAAAAAAAGAGTGATATGTCCATATCTATATACAGGTATATATGTGTACACACACCTCAGTTTTATGGGTATGTGTCTCTGTGAGTTAGTTTATTTACACTATGTGGTTATACATACAGTGGATGGGGCTGGAATGTGAAAAGTAGATATTGTGTTCTTGTTAAGTAATACTTGAGCTATAACTATATGTATATGTTTACTATCATACATTTCTCTTTTCATTCATCAAATAACCATCTTAGATTAAGAGTTTACACCTTCGATTCATTCATTCATTCATTCATTAATTCATTCATTCACTCATGAGAATCTGGTGTCACCACCATCCTTCACTCAACACAGTCTAGCTACAGACAGCAATGGCCTACAAAACACAGATTTAACTGTGTTTTGTACCTTCTTCTAGATTTTTCTTGATTTCTCTTTTGTGTGAGACATGGACTACTCTTTGCTTTTGAGTTAGTCTTTCCTATGATGTCACTGGATTTTCATCCATGATGTCCCTTTATATTTGATTCCATGACTGGTCTCTATTATCAGAGACCATTTTCTCTTACTTTATGTGTTGCTTTAGTAGATTCACCTGTAAACATACTTTAACCCGCCGCCAGAACACTCATGAATTTCAAAGCTATCGCTATATCCAAGGGTCATAGTAAATTGTCTGCTTAATACTTCTAATAGATTATCTCAAAATCACTTCACATTTAACAAGTTAAAAAGTAAACATCATTTTCTCTTTCATGTTTGATTTCCATCTTATTTCTCTGCCTTAAATGATAGTATCATCATCTAATCGTTCACCAAACCGTACTAGTTATCATGGTGTCTTAACTACTTCTCACCCATCCACCATTTTTAGTTAATGTTCAATCCAGCCTCTTTTATCAGTCCTCATGATCCCGTCATGCATAGCCCAGACCCTCTCTGTCTCACCTTGATAGTTGCCACAATCTCCTCTCTGGCCTGGGTCTTCTCTCTATCTTGAAATCACTTTGAACATGTGTGTCACTATGTTGCTGCTAATCACAATGCAGACTAAACCGTACCACTCTTTTAAATTCTTTAATAACTCCAGATTTATTTTAACTAAGAGATAAAATCCCAGTGTTTACCAAGGTATATAAAACTCTCAATGAGCTGGCACTTTGGTGGTATAACTTTCTCTAATTACTTACTCTCAGATGATTCTTTAAGAATAATGTGTCGTATCATGTCTCTGTGCCGTTAAACACAATACTTCATCTGCTTATAATATAATGTTCTTTCTTCTTCACTTTGCTGTATCCTATCGGTCTTTTAATTTTCAGTTCAAATGTCACATATTGTATGAATCTTGCACTAAATTCATCTCAATCCCTGGCCATTATCCTTTACTAAATGCATTTCAATCCTCTGTCATAAGCGTTCTCTAAGATTGAGTCAAGTGTACCTCCAAGGTATTCCAGTACGATTTGTATCTCTATCAGATACTTTTTAAATTACATGGATATTATCTCCTCATAATTCTCTTCATCCAGTAAGAAAGGTTGCTTGTAGAAAATAAACAATAATACAATTTTCATATCACTAGTTAACCAGTTTTATTAACCTAGTACTCTGTCTAATATAGATAAACAGCAAATTATTTTAATTGGATTGAATTATACTGCACAATATCAAAGAAACAAAGGGGGTAGGGAGAAAATTTCTAGGTATGATGTATTGTGATTAACTCACAAGTATTGAGAGATGTACTGCTGTATAATGGCTAAGAATACAGATAAGATATTCAGACTGACTTTGGCTTGAATCCTCGTTCTAGCACTTGCTTTGTGAATGGAGAAAATTATACCATAGCTCTAAGAGTTTAGTCTTCTCATCCTTAAACTAATAATAATAATAACAACAAAAATACCTACCTTACAAAGAGAGGTGAGTTGAGACATTTTCTTTTTTTATTGATTCAGAGTATTTTTGAGGCCTCTTTTAGGAAAAAGAATACAAAAATACAACTATAGAATAAATTTGAGAAAATAAATCATATCAAATTATAAATTCCAAAAGCTTGATAGACATTTTATTAAATCTCAGAAAGATAACAGAATTTGAAAAATTGACTGCCTCATATACCTCTGTATTATTTTTATTAGTTCTTAATATAACCAGTACTTTGCAATATTTTATATAGAGACAATAGAAAGGCAATTTAGTCTTCCTTCTGATATAGCTTACTGAAATTTTTTATTATCAATGATTCCGATTTCTTTAATTCACAACTTTTACTTAGTAATATGAAAATTACTGGTATTATAGGAAATATAGGAAACCTTTATTAAGTTTGTATAAAATCTGTAAGATTTGGGAGAATTTTCCACAAACCACCATCAGGTTTTGTACATTTCTAATCTGGCTTCTTCTCCACTACCTCATATACCCAGTGTCCAATGTCATAGACACACTGACGTTATAACCTCTGCTCCATGGTCTTTTTCTCATGCTGCTGCATAACTTGGTACAAGGGGCAGTAGGAGTACTTCTGAAAGCCATCTCTACTTTGGATTAGTTAGCTAACAGTATCTTATCCATATAAATGCAAATCAAATGCTTCCCCAACTCACCCAACTCAATTTCCATTTATCTAGATCAACAGGATGCCCAGAACTCTCTATTGCCACCAGGCAAACAGGCTAACTTTAACAGATGATAATTGGGGTTGGAAAGAATGAACGGTCTCATCAGATGGCAGTTAAAATCTACTTACGCAAAACTAACCCACTGTATGACTACATAACATAGTGTAAGGGCCCTGCTCATGCTGAGAAAGAACTTGTGCAAATGAGAGGCCCAGAAAGAAAGATTCATAGTAAGGGTTGCTGGTATGATCAAATTTAGATAATAAAAATAAAGCACTAAAAATAGTACTCAGTCCATTGTGCATGTACAATAAATATTCATTTTATATAAATTATTAAGAAAGAATAGACACATTTGGATCAACAAGCTAATTTAGTCTCCCAAAGAGAACTATTCACATTAATGGTATTACGTGTGTATGTGTTGATACATCCCATTGAGGTCACAAATAGCAGGCATAAAAGCACAGAGCCAATAGATTAGAATATCCATTTGAAGAAGACATATATTTCTATAAACAAACATGTATTTCAAATTATTAAAATATAATAAAATATTCCACTGTAAAGCAGACTACAATATCTGTATTTTTTCAAGTTCCCAGAGAAAGCTATTTTTTATCTGGACACTTCTTGATAATCATGGAATCAGGGTAAGATACTTTGATGATGTCACTAGTTTCTGCAATATATTTTTAAAAATCTGATTTATCTATATCTACTTTGAGTTTATGTGAATGTATCTGGCACCCACCTAGGGGAAAGGATTTCTCTAGATTGTCAATGTTATGGTTTGGATTTGTGTCCCTGCCCAAAGCTCATGTTCAATATTAGTCCCCAGTGTTGGAGAAGGTGCCTGGTGGGAGGTGATTGGATTATGTGGGTAGATTTTCCTCTTGTTGTTCTCGTGATAGTAAGTGTTCATGAGATCTGATTGTTTAAAAGTGTGTAGCACCTCCCCCTTCTCTCTCTGCCTCCTTCTCTGGACGTGTAAGAGGTGCCTACTTCCTCTTTGCTTTCTGTCATAGTTGTAAGTCTCCTGAGGCCTCCTCAGTGATGCTTCCTGTATAGCTTGTGTAACTGTGAGTCAATTAAACCTCTTTTTAAAAAAGAAAAAAACAATTACCCAGTCTCAGGTATTTCTTTATAGCAGTGTGAGAATGGACTAATACAGTTAATAACAGCATTTCCTTACTGAGCAATTCTAAGGACACAACCTTTCTCAATTCCATCTGTCTATGCAGTCAAGACATTTTACAATAGGTGTCAGTGAATAAGAAATTAAGCAGCTATAAATGGAAAGGGAATGCATTGAATCTAAACTTTCTAAGAAGTGAAAAGTAATGTTACCCACAACAGGGCACTAGTTCAGAGTGATCGAGTGATATTCTCCGGTACTTTTCCTTGAGATGAAACATAAGTGAAGATTTTTTAGTCTTTTCAATTCAATTTTCCTCCACACTAGATTAATAGTCTGGATAGTTATACAAATCTAGGTTGGAAGTCATTTTCTTGAAGGTATTACTCTAGTAGGTTCTAGTAGCCAGTGTTGTTGGAAAAAAAGCTTACCGTCATTATGATTCTCATTTCTATACGTGTGTAGGTGTACACATGTTTTTATTTTGTTTATTTTTCCCCTTTAGGCTGTTATATACTGTGTCCTGAAGTACACAAAAGTGTAAAATTGTGATCTTTTCTCATTCACTCTTATGAAGCTGGAAACTCCTTTATTCAGAATAATCCAAAATTTTGTATTTTTTAAAAGTCCTGTCTTCACTGTCTGCAGTTACTACCAGAGAAATGATGGATTCTCTAGATTAATGCTTTGTGTAATTTTTCTAATAATTTTAATTCTTTTCATTTTTGTTCTATGCTTCTGTTTCTGTATTTCCTAACCCAGCTTTATATACATATTTTAAAAACCGGCCATCATGTTTTTAATTTGTCTTACCATTTAATGTCCCTTTGCACATCATTTTGCCATTGTTATTTTTAATTAATGTAAGTATTCTTGTATTATATATTATTGTATTGTGCTTTAAATTTTTTTGCATAGGTTATTGGGGAAGAGGTGGTGTTTTGTTATATGAGCACATTCTTTAGAGGTGATTTGTGAAATTTTGGTGTGCCCATCACCTGAGTAGTATACGCTGCACCCTATTTATAGTCTTGTATCCCTCACCTCCTTTCCACCCTTTCTCTCTGAGACCCCAAAGTCGATTGTGTCATTTTTATGCCTTTGCATCCTTATACCTTAGGTCCCACTTATGAGTGAGAACATACAGCATTTGGTTTTCCATTCCTGAGTTACTTCACTTAGAATAATAGTCTTCAATCTCATCCAGGTTGCTGTGAATGCCATTGATTCATTCTCTTTATGGCTGAGTAGTATTCCTCTGTGAATATATATACCACAGTTTCTCTATCCACTCATTGATTGATGGGCATTAGGGTTGGTTCCACGTTTTTGCAATTGTGACTTTTGTTGTTATAAAATGCATGTGCAAGTATCTTTTTCATGTAAAGACTTCTTTTCCTCTGTGTAGATACCCAGTAGTGGGATTGCTGGATCAAATGATACTTCTACTTTTAGTTCTTTGAGGAATCTTCAAACTGTTTTTCATAGTGATTGTACTAGTTTACATTCCCACCAGCAGCATAGTAGTGTCTCCTATTCACAACATCCACGTCAATATCTACTGTTTTTGGATATTTTGATTATGGCTATCATTGCAAGAGTAAGGTGGTATTGCATTGTGGTTTTGATTTGCATTTCCCTGGATCATTAGCGATACTGAGCATTTTTTCATGTTTTTTGGCCATTTGTATATCTTCTTTTGAGAACTGTCTATTCATGTTTTTGGCCCACTTTTAATGGTTGTTTGTTTTTTCTTGCTGATTTGTTTGAGTTCGTTGTAGATTCTGGATATTAGTTCTGTTTCAGATATAGAGATTGTGAAGATTTTCTCCCACTCTGTGGGTTGTCTGTTTACTCTGCTGACTGTTCCCTTTGCGGTGCAAAAGCTCTTTAGTTTAATTAAGTTCCAGTTATTTATCTTTGTTCTTATTTCATTTGCTTTTGGGTTCTTGGTCGTGAAATCCTTGCCTAAGCCAATGCCTAGAAGGAATATTTATTTATTTATATATTTATTTATTTGTTTGTTTGTTTTTATTTATTATTATTATTATTATTTTTGCTTGGCCTTGCTTTGGCTATGCAGGCTCTTTTTTGGTTCCATGTGAATTTTAGAATTGTTTTTTCTAATTCTGTGATGAATGATGGTGGTATTTTGATGGGAATTGCATTGAATTTGAAGATTGCTTTTGGCAGTATGGTAATTTTCACAATATTGATTCTACCCATCCATGAGCACGAGATGTGTTTCCATTTGATTGTGGCATCTACGATTTCTTTCAGCAGTGTTTTGTGTTTTTTCATGTAGAGGTCTTTCGCCTGCTTGTATATTCCTAAGCATTTTATTTATTTTTTTGCAGCTATTGTAAAAGGGATCAAGTTCTTCTGATTCTCCATTTGGTAGCTGTTGGTTTATAGAAGAGCTAATGATTTGTGTACATTAATTTTGTATCTGGAAATTTTGCTATTTTTATCAGATTTAGGAGCTTTCTGGAGGAATCTTTAGGGTTTTCTGGGTAAACAATCATGTCATCACCAAACAGCGACAGTTTGACTTCCTCTGCAAATTTGGATGCCCTTTATTTCTTTCTCTTGTCTGATTCCTCTGGCCAGGACATCCAGTACTATGTTGAAGAGGAGTGGTGAGAGTGGGCATCCTTGTCTTGTTCCAGTTCTCAGAGGGAATACTTTCAACTTTTCCCATTCAGTATTATGGTGACTGTGGGTTTGTAATAGATTACTTTTATTACATTGATATGTGTCCCTTCCATGCCAATTTTGCTGAGAGTTTTAATCATAAAAAGTTGTTGGATTTTGTTCAAATACTTTTTTCTGCATCTATTGAGATGATCATGTGATTTTTGTTTTTAATTCTATTTATGTGGTGTACCACATTTATTGATTCACATATGTTAAACCATCCCTACATCACTTGTATGAAACCCACTTGATCATGGTGTATTATATTTTTGATATGTTATTGGTCTCAGTCAGCTAGTATTTTGTTAAGGATTTTAGCATCTATGTTCATCAGGGATATCGGTCTGTAGTTTTCTTTTATGGTTATGTCCTTTCCTGGCTTTAGTATTAGGTTGACAATGGCTTCATAGAATTATTTAGGGAGAGTTCCCTCTCTCCCTGCCTTGCGGAATAATCTCGTTAGGATTGGTTCCAATTCTTTTTTGAATGTCTGGTAGAATTCAGCTGTGAAACTGTTTGGTTCTGGACTTTTTTTGTTGGTCATTTTTTTATTACCATTTCAATCTTGGTTCTAGTTGTTGGTCTGTTTAGAGTATCTAATTCTTCCTGATTTAAGCTAGGAGGCTTGTATCTTTCCAGTAATTTATACATCACTTCTAGAGTATTCCCTTTTTTTTTTTTTTTTTGAGATGGAGTTTCACTCTTGTTGCCCAAGCTGGAGTACAATGGCTTGATCTTGGCTCATTGCAACCTCTGCCTCCCAGGTTCAAGTGATTCTCCTGCCTCAGCCTCCTGAGTAGCTGGGATTACAGGAATGCACGACCATGCCTGCCTAATTTTGTATTTTTAATAGAGATGGGGTTTCTCCATGTTGGTCAGGCTGGTCTTGAACTCCCGACCTCAGGTGATCCACCCACTTTGGCCTCCAAACGTACTGGGATTATAGGCCTGAGCCAACATGCCTTGCCTTTCTTCTAGGTTTTCTAGCTTATGTGCATAAAGGTATTCGTAGTAGCCTTGAATGATTTTTGGTATTTCTGTGGTGTCAGTTGTAATATTTCCTGTTTCATTTCTTATGCTTATTTGGATTTTCTCTCTTCTTTTCTTGATTAATCTTGCTAGTGATCTGTTAATTTTGCTTATCTTTTCCAAATACCAGTTTTTATTTCCTTTATTTTTGTATTTTATTTTGTTTCAATTTCATTTAGTTTTGCTCTGATCTTGGTTATTTCCTTTCTTCTGCTGGGTTTGGGTTTGGTTTGATTTTGTTTCTCTAGTTTCTTGAGGTGTAACCTTAGATTATCTGTTTGTGCTCTTTTAGCCTTTTTGATGTATTGTTTAGGGCTATGAACTTTCCTCTTAACACCGCCTTTGCTGTATCCCAGAGGATCTGAAAGGTTGTGTCACTATTGTCATTCACTTTGAAGAATTTTTTAAATTTCCATCTTGATTTCTTTTTTGGTACAATGATTATTCAGGTGGAAGTTATTTAATTTCCATGTATTTGCATGGTTTCGAAGGTTCTTTTTGGAGTTGATTTCCAGTTTTATTTCACTGTGGTCTGAGACAGTGCTTGATATAATTTCAATTTTCTTAAATATATTGAGACTCATTTTGCAACTTATCACATGGTCTGTCTTGGAGAAAGTTCCATGCACCATTGAATAGAATCTAGATTCTGTAGTTGTTGGATGGAATGTTCTGTATATTTCTGTTAAGTCTGTTTGTTCCAGGGTATAGTTTAAATTGATTGTTTGTTTCTTGATTTTCTGTGTTGATGACATGTGTAGTGCTGTCAGTGAAGTATTGAAGTCCCTCACTATTATTGTGTTGCTGTCTATCTTATTTCTTAGGTCTATTAGGAGTTATTTTATAAATTTGGAAGCTCCAGTTGGTGCATATATGTTTAGGATTGTGATATTTTCCCGTTGGACAAGGTCTTTTACCATTATATAATGTCTGTCTTTGTCTTTTCAAACTGCTGTTGCTTTAAAGATTGTTTTGTCTGACATAAGAATAGCTATTCCTGCTTACTTTTCATGTCCATTTGCATGAAATGTCTTTTTCCATCTCCTTACCTTAAGTTTATATGATTCCTTATGTGTTAGGTGAGTCTCTCAAAGACAGCAGAGAGTTGGTTGCTAAATTCTTATTCGTTCTGCAATTTATGTCTTTTAAGTGGAGCATTTAGTTCATTTACATTCAATGTTAATATTGAGATGTGAGGTACCATTGCACTCTTCCTGCTAATTGTTGCCTGTATACCTTGGTTTTTGTTTTTTAAATTGTATTTTTGTTTTATAGGTTCTGTGAGATTTATGCTTTAAAGAGGTTCTGTTTTTATGTGTTTCCAGGATTTGTTTCAAAATTTAGAGTTCCTTTTAGCAGTACTTATAGTGGTGGCTTGTTAGTGGCAAATTCTCTCAGCATTTGTTTATCTGAAAAAGACTGTATCTTTCCTTCATATAAGAAGCATAGTTTTGCTGGATACAAAATTCTTGACTGATAATTGTTTCGTTTGAGGAGGCTAAAGATAGGGTCCCCATCCCTTCTAGTTTGTAGGCTTTATGCTGATAAATCTGCTGTTAATCTGATAGGTTTTTCTTTATAGGTTACCTGGTGCTTTTGTCTCACAGCTCTTAAGATTCGTTTCTTTGTCTTAACTTTAGATGACCTGATGACAATGTGCCTAGGTGATGATCTTTATCCAATGAATTTCCCAGGTGTTCTTTGTGCTTCTTGTGTTTGGATGTCTAGGTCTTTTGCAAGGCTGTGGAAGTTTTCTCGAATATTCCTACAAATATGTTTTCCAAACTTTTAGATTTCTTTTCTTCCTAAGGAAGGCCTATTCTTCTTAGGTTTGGTCATTTAACATAATCCCAGACTTCTTGGAGCCTACTTCATATGAAATACGAAATAGGTTCATAGTTCCTAATTATATTTTTGTCTTTGTTGGATTGGGTTAATTCGGATACCTTGTCTTCAAGTTCTGATTTTCGTTCTTATACTTGTTCAATTCTATTGCTGAGACATTCCAGAGCATTTTGCATTTCTATAAGTGTGTCCATTTCACACTTCAAAAAGTTTTGCTTTTTATTTATGCTATCTATTTCATTGAACGTTTCTCCCTTCATTTCTTGTATCTTTTTTTTTTTTTTAAATTTTTCTTACATTGGGTTTCACCTTTCTCTGGTGCTCCCCTGATTAGCTTACTAACAACCCCCTGGATTCTTTTTCAGGTAAATCAGGGATTTCTTCTTGGTGTGGTTCCATTGTTGGTAAGCTAGTGTGATTTTTTGGGGGTATGAAAAAACCTTGTTTTGTCATATTACCAGAGGTGATTTTGTGGTTCATTCTCATTTGGGTAGGCCCTGTCAGAGGGAAGGTCTAGGGCTGAAGGCTGTTGTTCAGATTCTTTTGTCCCACAAGGTATTCCCTTGATGTAGTACTCTCTCCCTTTTCCTACGGATGTGGCTTTCTGAGAGTTGAACTTTAGTGATTGTTATCTCTCTTCTTGATATATCATACCATCTGTCATGATCCACCCTGTAATCTTGTACTGTGTTTTTCTGTGATTCTGTTTCTGTATTTTTTAATCCAGTTTTGTAAACATGTTTTAGAAATCAGCTCTCATGTTTTTAATTTGTCTAAACTTTACAGGTCCCTTTGTACCTCATTTGGCCATTGTTATTTTTAAATAATTTCAAATATTCTTGTGTTATTACACTGAGAGTATTAATTAAAATCAATTTTTTCTTCTGTTTCTTATATCTGTTTCCACAGTTCATTTTTTTTTTTTTTTTTTTTTTTTTAATTGAGAAAGGGAGTTTGTTTGACAGACTAGGAAAAATATGGATTCTGCATCTAGGGTGAGAGATAAGAGCTCACTATTTAGATTTTCAAATCCTTTCCTTCCATATCAATTTCTCTGAAGAACTGGCCTTTATTATCTGACCTGTGCACAGGTACCTATATTTGAAGCTTCTGTCAGTTCTATAGTCACTTTTTTTTAAGGTTTCTCCAGGGTGGATGGTCTTTCTCTCACCACACGCTCTTCCTTATCTTAGTTATAGCTTCCCTTGCTCTGTTAAATCACTTTCTACTTCTATATTATGTCTTTGACTTTTAAAAATCTATTAAAAGCTTTCTTCAACTATTCTCTTTATACTTCTATACAAATACCTCCTTAGCTGCCAATATAATGTCAATGGGTCTTGGGAGAGAATAAAAATACACTCATATTTACTTCTCTTTAAAAGAAAGTGTCAAATAAGCTCATTTTTTAAAATGATACTAGAATTTTGAGGATTTTTTAATACATAGAAATGACTTCATATTTGGCCTAATATTTTTTGGAGTTAGAAGTAATGTGTTGGATGAGGCAGATAGTACACCTTTTGAGAGGGATAAATTTTCTAAGTACTCTATGAATACATACTCTGTTACAAGCCTCCCTTTCCATATGCTGTCATTTATATATAGAAGCACAAACTCTATACCTTTGAAACAGCCAGATGGCAACTCTTCTCTTCATTACTGAAATGAAATAGGGAATACAAGAGTTCCCTGGTGACAACATACTGCAGTATTTTGTTTTAAAACATATAGTTTTGAGGTAAACATAAGCTTGCTTTCACCTTTTTTAATGTTTGTTCTCTTTCTCATAAGTACACTGACAACAAAAGAAATTCAGTGAGTTCTGTAACCTGATTTTTTAAGTTAAAAGTGAAAAAGTGAAATAATATTAGCATAAACATTTGCAACTGTTACCTAAGAGAATTCTGATAGCTGCCTCAACTCTCTGTGTGAAATTATTCTTGCATGGCATTTGTAATTGTTTCTGTCAGGAAAATGGAAACCTCGCAGATATTTACTAATGTGCCTTGGAGAGCATGTAACCTTGGAGATTTGTGTAATGTACCTTTGGAAATGGAAATTCTATAGATAGTTCAAAAACTAACTCCTTGACTCATGATGGCTAAATTCTTCTTGAGGCAATATTTGTCCTTGGAAAAACCTGTTTGGTTAGTTTGTTATTTATAAACAACAGAAGACACTGGATGGTTAAAAATGACCAGATACGTTTATTAGAAAACTTTATGTAGATCATGAAGTTAAGATTTTGTACATACAACTGGCCTTTTAAACTCTATAATAGAGCCAGAAATAAACTGTGGTTACATCTATAATTTCTACACAAACAGTAAAGCAATTATATTACAAGACAACTAAGATACCAGTTATCTGAAGGACTTTGTGACAATTATATGAATAAAATTCATATTAAAGCTTTCTAAACAATATCTTTGTTGTTTCAAGTAAGTCTGCTGTTCTCTATAGTCATAACAAATTTGACTTTTAATTTGATTCTTAAAAAAATGAAACTACTAAAAAAACCTGATTTAATCCTTCCAATATTTGAGCTTTAAGAAATTTGACAGCAAGAAAATCAAGATGATGGGAAAGGCCAGTTCTGTAGAGAAAAATAAATAGATATTGATATAGATGTATTTCCAAAAATTTTAAAACTATGTTGTTTCCTAAAATACATCCTTTACAGTCCATGTATTATTCTCCACTTTGTTTTCTGCCTCCCAGTAGTTCAGTGCCTAAATATCCAGGATCCTAATATTACTGTTAGGATTGGAGGAAACAAGAGAGAAAACTGGAAAAAAAGGTAATGGAGACAATTAGAAAAGCAACAGTGATACTGGAACACTGGCTCCCAACAGCATAATTATCTTCTCACTGTGGTGAACAAAGATGCTCAATTTTTTTTTTTTTTTTTGATGGAGTTTCACTCTTGTCACCCAGGCTGGAATGAAATGGTGTGATCTCAGCAATCTTAGCTCACTGCAACCTCTGCCTTCTGGATTCAAGCAATTCTCCTGCCTCAGTCTCTTGAGTAGCTGGGATTACAGGTGACCACCACCACACCCGGCTAATTTTTGTATTTTTAGTAGAGATGGGGTTTCACCATGTTGGCCAGGCTGATCTGGAACTCCTGACCTCAAGTGATCCACCTGCCTCAGCCTCCCAAAGTGCTGGGATTATAGGCATGAGCCACCGCACCCATCCAAAGCTGCTCATTTTTAAAAAACAAAATCCAACTTAGTAAATAAAATTGAACATAGCACAGATATTTATTATAGGCAATTATTTTAGCTTCTTCAAAATTTAACCTGTGTTTTAGGATTGTATTTATTATGGAAGGAGGAAAACATTTTTACGTTACCAACGGGATGTTACGACAATTTTTTTTTTTGGTCAAAGGTAGTTTTGGTGTCCTCAGACTCTAGTATATAGCCCTAGACTTGCAAGGGACCAGAAGGACTACTGAGATGAATATTCAACATTTCCCAAAGCTTGGCAATAAAAGCTAAGCTATTTTATGAATGCTTGCTTCTTCAAACTTCAAAGTCCTTGGGTCCTCATTTAAAATGCACACTTTTAGGAACATAACTATGAGATTAAGCACCGATGCTCAACAAGTAAGTTGTGTTCTACTAGCCTCCTGTTCTGGTTTTTATCTTGCTAAGTAATGAATTGATAGATTCAAACTCAAGTATTACGAGCCAACCCTATACTAACAGTAATAAGAGTACATGATTTGACTTCGAGGACCCAAAAATGCAACAAAAATGTTTGGAACAGATTATATAGAATACTGCATAATATTAATCATTAAGGAAGTACTTAATTATTGTCTCACTACTTTAGAATGTAGAGATAAGTTTAACTGAAAACAGATGTAAGCTGGGTGTGGCAGCTCACATCTATATCCCAACATTTTGGGAGGCTGAGACAGGAGGATCTCTTGAGCTCTGGAGTTTGAGGTCAACCTGGGCAACATACTGAGACCTACTATGTACTAAAAAAAAATGAGCCGGTTGCAGTGGCATGATCCTATAGTCTCAGTTACTTGGAAGACTGAGGAAGGAGGATCGCTTGAGCCTGGGGGTTGGAGGATGCAGTGAGCTATGATCACACCACAACACTCCAGTCTGGGTGACAGAGCAAGACCCTGTAAAAAAAAAAAAAAAAAATGTATCACTTGAAAAGACTATAATATTTTGATTTATTTTGATTCTTTTTTCTAGCCAAGTCATTTTAAATGAGATTATCTTATTTCCACTGTGACAGAAAAATGGAAGTAGCTGTGTGTTTCTTTGGTCTCGTAAACTTCCCTTTCTATCTTATAACACTGATGAAGAGTTAATTAATGTACCAAGCAGAGACCTAGGAGGAAGAATGTTTTCTATTTACCATAATAGAAAAATGACTCCGGAAGTAATTGCAGGGGTTCTCAAATGTGTGGTTAAAAACAAAATGATATAATAGAGAAGTAGATAGATAAGAAAATAACATTTTAATATGATCATAATTTAGTCTTTAAAAATATATTTACGAGATGCTAATATCTGCAGTTTTGCATTTAATCCAAAGGATATGGAAGGTTAGAAATAAGCCATTGAATTCTGTTGTGTGGATCTTGTTCCTCTGCTCTACTCTCCCAGTCTTGGCATCTATACTCTTTCATTGTTATGCTGCAATGGACCTGTCTGAAAAGCCACATATACTTAAACTTCACACTGTGGGCCTCCTTTTGAGGCAGCAATCATTCCCTCAGTTCAAGGCTTCTATGGCAGGGATAGTGTTTCACAACCACTTAGGATGATCCAATAACTAAGCACAAACAAACATCGTCTGCTCATGTCCCCATCATTTGCAAACTGCAGAAAAGCACACAATTTAGACAAAAATAATGGTGGTTTTCTGCAAAATTGTGGTTTCTTTGAGACATTCAAGGAGACTGAGGAGATAGATTCGAACTGGCATGGACTCTATGGAAGAAAAACCAAAATGAAATTTTCTTAATATAATAACTTTATCAATTTATATTTATTGCAATTACTCTTTATATAATTGATGTTCTACTTATTGAATTTCAGTTCTTCATGATCATTTTATTTCTTAATAAAACAAAGTATTATTTCCTGACTTCTTCAAACTTACTTTTAACTAAAATTTACTTTTTTTTTTCTTTTTCCTAAATAGAGATGGGGTCTTGCTATGTTGTCCAGGCTGGTCTCAAACTTCCGATCTCAAAATATCTTCCTGCTTACCCCCCCAAATGGCTACAATTGCAGGTGTGAGCCACCATGTCTGGCAAAAAAATTCTGATTTAAAAACATAATAAAAAGATATTTGATATAGGCAGAAACTATTTTCACTACTTAGGGTATTATTAGATGGCTTATTTTATTGATTTTAATGATTTTTTCTCTTTAATTGTGGTATAATTTACAAATGATTAAATAAACTTTCAATAGTAACTATGTTTTCTGGCTGAAGAGTTTTTTGATAGCAGTCAGTTATTTATTTTGAATTGAACATTTGTTCAAACTGTTTCCAAATTAAACCCTGGGTTGCAGCAGCATTTCTGAACAGCAACATTGTTGACATTTTGGATGGGATAATTTTTTTGTTGTGAGGAGCTGTCCTGTGCACTGTAGGATGTTTGGAAATATCCCTGGATTCTACCCACTAGATATCAGTAGTACATGACAATCCCCCAGTCATGAAAATCAGAATAGCCTCCAGGCATTGATAAATGTCTTCTCTCAGGTAACGTCACTCCCAGTTGAGAATCACTGGACTATAGCATTTTCTTCTCTGTTACCATGTGGTAATTCTGTCTTTGAAAGAAAACTCGTATCTGTGAGGCTATAGGGTTTGGTATTCTTTGCTTTTATTTCTAACATTTTACTCCTCAGTTGTGGCATCCACTTGTCTTAAGTTGGTTTCCAACACCAATCTTTGCCCCTTGCTTTTTCCTTCTCTTGCCCATGAATTCTGTGATTATACATGTTTGGTGAATCAAATGAGTTAAGCGACAGTAATTATAATCCTTAGTCTCTTAGAGATTATAACAATAATAGAAAATGCAAACAACTAGTAACACCATGTTAAAATTTATTTACATATCTCTCAATTTCTGTATCTTATGTGTGAAAATGTATGTTAAAAATTTGTGAGCAAAATATTCTTATTTTTATTATTGAGACAGGGTCTTGCTCTATCACTCAGGCTGAAGTGCAGTGGTATGATCATAGCTCACTGCAGCCTCCAACTCCTGGACTCAAGCAATCCTTCTGCCTCCGCATCCCAAGTAGCTGGGACCACAGGAACATGTCACCACACTCACCTAATTGTTTTGGGTTTCTTTTTTTTTTGAGAGATGGGATCTCGATTTGTTGCACAGGCTGGTCTTGAACAATCCTCCTACCTTGGCCTCTCAAAGTTTTCGGAATATAGGCATGAACCACTGCTCCTGGCCCCAAATCTTATTATTAATAAAATACAGTAAAACAAAGAATGACACACTTCTCATTGACAATAACTTCCAGGTCCAAATATTTTTTCAGTTTCACAATTCTTATAAATTGATTGCTTTATCAGATGATACAAAATCCTCCAAGAATCGAAGCCCACACCAAAGGTCCTGTGATTATAATGATTTTATTAGATTCAGAAAGCTAAATTAATTTAGATATGAAAAGAGGAAACACAATATTTCAAGGCTTTTGTCTATATAAGTATCAGCCTCATTGTTCAGTTTCTTCATGTGTAAAACTGTAGAATTTGTCAAAAGAATTAAATGAGAAAATACATATATATGCAGTTAAAATAGTACCTGGGACATAGTGAGCACTTAAGAGTCTTCCTTGATAATTTCTCCTATTTCAATTAATTGAAATGCTGCTAATAGGTTAATAACAACCAAAATTTTTTTTTGAGGCCTAGAACATTGTGTGGAATCATCTGCTAAACTGCTAGGCATCTTATTCATTTATTCACTTTTTCATTCTTTGTAATATTGTTCTATATTTGAATGTCTTTTAGATACTTCTGATGTAACATATCTTATAACAAGCTTAAAATCTAATTAAATTCTATGCTTTGCCTTGTATTCTTTGAATCTACCTCCCTATGTTTTGTATCTAAACAGGCTTGAGGTTTTAAATCTTTCTCATTGATTTTATTCCACTTTTCCTTATTCTTCAGAAAACATGACCCTCCCTGCCTTAAAGGGTGTCTAGCCTGGACTTCAAAAGTATCTTCTAACTCATTTTCTAGCTCTGATACAATCTTCACATTACTATACACAGCGATCTTTCTGAAAGAAATAATCTGATGAAGTAACTTCTTACTTAAAATCCTTAATAGCTTTCAGGGCTGTTCAAGATAAGATCCGAGGTCCTCAGTATGCCACCGAAGGCTCTTTATGAATTGGCCTCTACTCTCCAATCTTACCTTTTGTCCCTCTTCACCTTGACTTCCCTAGTAGAGTCAGAGTAAAGCATTTGAAGATGACAATTTTGTGTCATGCTCTAACAGCCCTAATTCCAGCGCACACATCGCACCATCTGGGATGCCATGCCACCCGGGTTCACCAGACTGTGTTCTAACTGTTAGATTAAATACTAATCTTCAATGCTTCTGGTTTTACCTAGGTTTATCTCTTTATAATGTTTGTCATACTACATTGTATTGTACGCATGTATACATTTGTTCAACTCTTTTTTAGATGCTCATATCCTTAAGGGCTGTTGCTGTTTCTTTTATCCCTATGCCACAAATATCTCACATTTTTCTAACTATATTTGGGAATGAAGATAATTAAACTATTAATGTAAGATGTTTAAAGGCATTGCACAAAAATCATTGTCAATATAGTGTCATGAGCAATGATTTTCTCATTCAAACAGACCCAGACTTTGTAAAATTCTTTCACATGGGGTTGCAGTTTTCCTTTCTTCTTTTCTTTTTCTTTTTCTCCCTTCCCTTCCCTTCCCTTCCCTTCCCTTCCCTGCCCTTCCCTGCCCTGCCCTGCCCTGCCCTGCCCTGCCCTCCCCTCCCCTCCCCTCCCCTCCCCGCCCCGCCCCGCCCCTCCCCTCCCCTCCCCTCCCCTCACGTCCCTTCCCCTCCCCTCCCTCCCTTCCCTTCCCTTCCCCTACAGGGTTTCACTCTGTTCTCTAGGCTGGAGTTCAATGGCATGGGCCATTTCAGGCTCAACCTCCCTGGGTTCAGGTTAACCTCCCGCCTCAGTCTATTGCGTAGCTGGGACTATAGGCGCATGCAACCACGCATAGCTAATTTTTCTATTTTTAATAGAGACAGGGTTGCACCATTGTTGCCTGGGCTGGTCTCCATCTCTTGGTCTGAAGGGATCCTCCTGTCTCAGCTTTCCAAAGTCCTGGGATTACAGGAATGAGACACTGTGCCGAGCCAAAGTTTTATTTTCCATCTCGAATTTGATTACATCATTTATTTAGTTTTATAGTTTTATTACATATTCTATTAAAGGGATTCTTTGTCAGAGCAAACTTCATACATCAATGTTTATGACCTAAGAGATGATTCATTGTGCCACAGTTATCAATATTTGCATAACAAACCACTCCGATGTTAGTGGCTTAAAACACACACACGCACGCACACACACACACACACACGCACGCACACATTTGCTGAACTCGGATTCTCTGGACTGGACTGGCTGTATGTTTCTTCCTACTTTGGTTAGCTGTACACATTAGTATGGTGCATTTGTTACAACTGGTGAATCAACATTAAAACATTATTATTTACTAAAGTCCATAGTTTTCATCAGAATCCTATCTTTAAGTTGTGCACTTGTGTGGGTCTTGGTAAATGCATAATGCAATGTATCCGCTATTACAGTATCATATAGAATAGCTTCTTTTGCCTAAAAAAACCCTGTGCTTCACTTATTCTTCCACTCTTTTGCTGAACTCTTGGCACCTACTGATTTTTTTCTATCCCTGTGCTTTTACCTTTGACATGAGGTCTTATATTTGGAATCATACAGTATGTGCCCTTTTCACATTTGTCTTATTTCATATAGCAATATGTGCTTAAGGTTCCTCCATGTGTTTTCATGACTGAATAGCTCATTTTTTTATATCTGTATGTAATATTTTGTATGGATATACAACAGTTGGTTTCAACATTCACCAATTGAAGAGCAGCTTGCTTCCAATTTTTGGCACTTGTAAACAAAATTATGAATTATGAATTTATAAACATTCATTTGCAGGATTTTATGATGACATAAATTTTCAGTTCATTTGGGTAAATACCAAGGAGTATGATTGCTGGATCATATGCTAAGACTATGATTTATTTTGTAAGAAGCTGCCAAGCTGTCGTCCTAAATGACTATTATTTTGCATTCACCAGTAATGAGTGAACATTTCTGTTGTTCTACATCCTTACCAGAATTTGGTATTGTCAGTATTTTAAAGTTTACTATGCTAATAGATACGTAGTGGGGGTCTCAATGTTGTTTTAATTTGCAATTCTCTAATGACATTTGATACTGAATGTCTTTTCTTATGAATATTTGCCATCTGTACATCTTCTTTGATGAGATGTCTGTTCAGAACTTTTGCTAACTTTTTAATTGCTTTTTATTTTTATTGAATTTTTAGAATCTGTGTACACTTTGGATATCAGTCCTTATTTAGATACATGTTTTATAAATATTCCTTCTTATTCTTTGACTTATCTTTTTATTCTTGTGTCAGTGTCTATACAGAGTAGTATTCAATTTTACTAAAATCAGGATATCAATATTTTCTTTAATGGATTGTGTAGAGTTAGGTAGGTGTTTTGTAGATGTTCTTTATCAAATTAAGAAACTCCTATTTGTAGTTTGTTGGGTGTTGTTATTATAAATTAGCACTGAATTTTGTACAACAATTTTGTGTACAAAAATTGTCAATTGATATGATCAGTTTTTTCTTTTTTTAAGCCTGATGATGTAGTGGATTATATCGATTGATTTTTGAATGCTGAGTCAACATTGTATATCTTAAACACATTCAACTTGTTTAGTGTACATAATTCTTTGTACACGTTGTCATATTGGATTTTGTAAACCAAAAATAAAAATCGAAGGCGCCCCACAACCATCTAAATGGATTCCTTCCATAGCCAGACCACCCTAAAATTTAATCTGAAAGAGTGGTTTAGGTCATGACCGAAAGTACGGTTTGGACAGGCCTCATTAGACCCCTCCAGCATTAACATTAACAGAGACCTTAAGTCTGATAAGAAACATTTACAGTCTATTCTCTGTAAAGCCTGCTACTTGGAGGCTTCAGGAGGATGATAAAACCTGGGTCTCCACAACCCCTTATCATAACCCAGAAATTATTTTTTATAGATCATAACTCTCAACCAGTTGCCAATCAGAATATGTTTAAGTTTACTGGTATGGTTTGGATTTGTGTCCCCACCCAAATCTCATATTGAATTGTAATCCCTAGTGTTGGAGTGGGGGCATAGTAGGAAGTGATTGGATTATGGGGAGGAATTCCCCCTTGTTGTTCTCATGATAGTGAGTGAGTTCTTATGAGATCTGGTGGTTTAAAAGTGCGTAGCACCTCCCGTTTCGATCTCTTCCTCCTGCTCTGGCCATGTAAGACATGCCTACTTCCCCTTTGCCTTCTGCCATGATTGAAAGTTTCCTGAGGCCTCCCCAGAAACAGAAGTCTGTATAGCTTGTGGAATCATGAGCCAGTTAAACCTCTTTTCTTTATAAATTACCCAGTCTTAGATAGTTCTTAATAGCAGTGTGAGAACTGAAAAATATATCTACCTATGATCTGGAAGCAACCCCCACTTCAAGTTGTCCCACATTTCCAGATCAAACCAATGTAAATCTTACTTTGCAAGTTTTATTGATTGATGTATTATGTCTCCATAAAATGTATAAGAGCAAGTTGTACCCAACCACATTGGGAACATGTCATCAGGACCTCTGAGGGTGCATCGTAGGTGCATCCTTAACCTTAACAAAATAAATTTTTTTAATTGATTGAGACTTGTCTCAGATATTTTTCGATTTACACGTTGGTGACTACAAAGGGACACTGAGTGGAGGTGGCCCTGATCTTTGCCAAATCTTCTACTGATGCTTGTAACAGCTTGAGCTATCTTTAGGATTCAAACCAATAGGACAATTTGCTAAGGCCTGGGAGCTCCCCTCACTCCAGAGAATTCATGATGTCCACAAATTTGGTTGAGATCTAAAGTTTATTTTTCTGTACAACTCTTCTTCTGAAGTTTTACTTGCTTCCAAGAAGGGAGGTTTTCAGGCTTCGATGATGATGGAAGGCAGGTAACTACTTTCTGGAGTTTAAGCTCACTTCCAACAGGGAAAACAAGTTTGAGTTTTTTCTTTCTTCTAGGATGGTAGAGAGCAGTCTTTAGCCTGAGACCCATTCCTAGGTGAGTAGCTGAATTGGAGTTTTTTCTTGACTAAAGTTACAATTAACAATTAGCTTGTTTTTATTTCTCCTTACCATTAGAGTGCTCAGTAATCATACTGTTTGGTTATCTACTTTGTTTTGTTTTGTTTTTTTCCAGCCTTTCTCCCATCAGATTTGACCAGCTTTATCTGACTTGGTCAAATCCAAATGAGGTTTTCAAATTATGGGGAACAAGGCCTCTCTGAATTGACTAAAATTCTTCACAGCTGCAAAGGAGAAGAAAAACAAAAACAAAGCAAAAATAAAAAGAAAGAAAAAGAAAAAATGTGCACTTGATTTCTGCCTTGCTTCCTGTCTTAAACAGACAATTGTTCTTTCATTACTTTTCTTCCACCCTATTTCTCCTTCCTAGTTTACTATCTCCTGTACCAAGAAAAATCAACGGAAGGCTTCTAATGGCTCAAACCCCTTTAAAAACTCAGAACAAAGGTGCCACTCACCTACTTCGTGGGGATTGCATTTTATTTTGGAGCTTCAAGAGTCATAGGCAGGTTGTGTCTAAAGCTCTACTTTTCTGTATTGCATTACTTGACCTCTTTGGCTTTGCGGAGTACAAGAGATTACCTAGTACTGTGAGAGGATTTGACCTTGGCGTGTGTAATGGCGGATGAGAGGTACAAAGTTAAAGGTGGCCTAAGGCAGTTTACAGATAATGGTCTTAGCTGTTTTTTCTCCTCCTAGGAAGTTGTTTAGGATCCTAATTCTAATTCAGAGGCACATTCTAAAGAGTATTCTCCATTGCCTTTCCTCTAAAAATTAATCTTGATTGGCTTGTCTGTGCATTTGCATGAGAAACTGAACTGTTCTTTTGATAGATGAATCACAGTCTGAGTTTTCTCAGCTCTGAAGAGAGAGGGCATTTTGTTCTCAGTGGAAAAGTGGCACCCCTGGGTGACTGGTGGCCAAGACGGAGTGTCTGGGGGGTTGATCCCCCACAACGTGCAGCAACCCAACAGGGAATGCCCCCAAAAATTTAGTTTTAAAAGACTCATCCAAGAAATGGATATAGGAGCTGGTCACTTTGCACATTGAGCCCTCCCTGAAGTGCTAGGCACATAAGAGGGCAGGAAAAGCTCAATGGAGATACACTGTGGAGTTCCACCCATACCAGCACACTTACCCCACTAAACCATAGGCCACAGCTCAGTTTCTCCTTGAACAACAAACAAACAAACAAAAAAGGGAGACAAATAATCTAAGAATGAGAGAAAATAAGAATAATTACCCCCTCTCAGGCACTCCATTGGTTTTATGTTGCCTCTACTTGCAAGTGTTTGTGTAAAATAATCATATTATGGTCTCTTTGTGCACAATTATGTCAAGGAAAATTCAGTTGCAAGAAGTTGACCTGCAAGTATAAAGTTAATCAGCTCTCTATCTCTTTGCTTTGTTTTCTGCCTTAAGTCTGCTGTTACATTTTTACTGAGATAAAAATCAGTTTGCATTCAATCATTTATTTTTGTTATTGTTTTTGCACACCAATAAATTTGTATTAGTATCTTGTGGTTAAATTTCTGAAGTAAAATCTATAGAATCTTTGTACGAGTTTGTATATGTGTGTTTATGTGTATACACATGTATTTTGTTATGTGTTTTTGGCCAGAAGTTGCCAAATTTGGCTTAAAGAGTACTCATAAATTAAATAGTAATCCCAAATGCTTTTCAAGTTCACACGACTTCAGATCTTTAATAAGCTAGCTTTAAAATTATTGATAAAATAATGTTAGAAATGTCTTAGTAATTGTCAGCATACATTTTTGCTTGCATTTATTGATCAACAGGTTTCATAGTTATCCCTGCCAAATACTATAAGGTGTCAAAATTTGGCATAAAGGTTATTAAACTATAAAACTAGGCCAAAACAGAATGCTCTTTGCTCAGGTAATTTTTGATAAATAAGACATTAATATTGATTTAATGAAAACAGTGAAATCGTAAATTATTTGTAAAATAATTATATATTTAACCTTAAGATTCTTAATTAGGGAAACACCTGAAACACACAGGCTATAATGTGGTTGGCAGGGAAATAGCTTTAAGTGATGACAGTCATAGTTTTCCCAAATAATCAGGTAAACTACTAAAAAAAATAAGGTAAATTTAATGGGATAAATACTCATAGACAAATGTCATACTTTCGAAACTAAAGTTATGTTAAATTAAATAATAGGTATTTCATTAAATGTATGGGTATTTTCCAATTTAAAAAGTTATATTGTGGAAAACCTTTCTTTCTAAAAATGGTGTGTTCTTATTAAAAGGAGAATGATTTTTACCTAATTCAAAACTTATTTAAAGGTTATGTGTAAAATAAGGTAAGAGAACCCGGAAATATGAGGGATGCAAGGAAAATTTTAGAAAGAAAGAGGCATTTTTAGTAAGAAAACTTAAAAGAAGTGTAATTTATATGAGAAAGATTCTTGTAATGTGAATTTTTGTCCTAAAATAAAATGATTGGGTTGTTTAAGAAAGAGGGATTTTTAGGATAAACCAGAAAGTCCAAGCATGTTGTGACTGGTCTAAGTCATAATAAGATTAGGAATTTACAAATTCCTAATTTGTAAAAAGGAATGTAAAAGGAATTTACAAACGTATTATGTGACTAATTTGCTATAATTAAAGGAAATTAAAATAAACAACTTTTCTGAAAAATTGGACTTTAATATTAAAACTGCTATCACACAAAACTAAAGAATTGGTTAAAACAAGATTTTATTTAAAAATATTGAGCTACTCTTAATGCAAGAAAGTTTTAATTTTTAAATTCTACAATCTTTATTATTTTTTTAATTATGCAGATTGATATCTCAGAAGCTGAACTCTGCTGCTTCAGCTTCTCTCTTTTGAGAAGGCCTAAGATGTTAACCCTCTCCTTCAACTTTTTTGTAACATGTTATTTAAGTAATAATACAAAGTAAAGGAGAACATTTTTTAAAACAAGCACATGAAAATCTTTTGGATCTGCTTTCGTCTGCATGTCTGTTATATGTATATTTATTTGTGTTATGTAGAAGTGATATTTCACTATTAAAGTATATAGAAGAGTTTCATTCATTTGACTTAAAGAAAAGTAAGGGCTTATCAGACTGATGGAAGCTAGCTCAGGTGCCTTTTAATTCACATGACTGTGGCAATCTTTTGTAAGATTAATTTGGCAAATTTAATCTTAATATTCTCTGCAATAGTTTAAAATTTTAACATCTTCTGATATGGTTTGGCTCTGTGTCCCCACCCAAATCTCATCTCTAATTGTAATCCCCCTGTGTTGGAGAAGGGGCCTGGTGGGATGTGATTGAATCATGCGGGTGGACTTCCTCTTGATGTTCTCATGATAGTGAGTGAGTTCTCATGAGATTTGATACTTTAAAAGTATGTGGCACATCCCCCTTTGCTCTCTCCTGCTGTGTCATGGTAAGACATGCTTGTTTCTTCTTCACTTTCTGCCATAACTGTAAATTTCCTGTGGCGTCCCACTTATGTTTTCTGTTAAGCCTGTGGAACTGTGAGTAAATTAAACTTATTTTATTTATAAATTACCCAGTCTCAGGTAGTTCTTTATAGCAATGTGAGAATGGACTAAGACATCATCTTATGTTAAATTAAGTAAACTCCGCCCACCCCACCCCTGCCCCAGCAATTTGGATTACCAACAACAGTTAAGAGAGTAGGACCATAAAAGGTGTTTTTGATAAAGTTTATAAAACACAAGGATGTGGTTTTTGCTAAATAAAATGTATTTTTTTTTAATTAAGAGACTACCTAAGAGTCATTTTAAATTAAAACAAAAATTATACAAATAAAACTAAATGAATAAAAAGAAAAATTAAGCTAGGGCAATAAAAGTTACTTCTGAAACCTATGGTTACCAAGAAGATAGTCAATGTGGGGATAGGACAAATCCAAGTAGCCATTAAAATCAGAGGGTATAATGTAAAGGAATTGCTCCATTCTGTAGATCGGTATCATCAGTCTCCTGACAATCCTTTCCTATAATGGATTATAAAAATAACCCCTTTAAAGACAAAATTCTTTATTTTAATTGCTACAGAATGAAAGAGCTTGTTTGGACTGATGCAGGACCCACAGCTCACTATCAAACAATCACTGATAAGTATATGTGATCCAGATGTACAGATTATTCCTGAGAGAACAACCAGCCTAGGGGGCTGGATAAACACGATGATAAGGTCTGTTTATCCTGAGAAGGGTACTGCCCAACTCTTCCTATAAAATACCATGTGGAGCACCCCAGATGAGGCAGTTGATGTGCTTCATATGCAAGCCATGTGGGACTGGCTTTATGATGACCAGGATGTTCTCCCTCCAAATATGCCTATAGTAATTTGAGCGTTAATTGGGGCCCCTTTTACATGAGCACCTCTCCCACAGAAACCTTATCAAATTTCCTGTCCCTCATGGGTCTTATAGATACTTAATAAAACACTGGGGTAATTAACAACAACAACAAAATAAAATGAAAAGGAAAAAGGAAGTCAAAAGACTCACCCAGAAGAATGATAGAAATTTTGGGGTGATTATTCACTATTTGCTCCAGATTGAAAAATTAAACAAAGAAACAACAAACAAACAAACAAAAAAACCCCGACAAATCAAAAGGCAAAGATTATCATGAGAAAGCTGACACTGCCTGCAGCAATGTTGAGGCAAATTAAGACAAAAATTGACAAAAGAGCCTGATTCCCTTGGCTAAACTCCCTGCTGGAAACACAAACCTTTTTTATCTTTTTTCCCAAAAAGGTAAAATGGTCTGGGTGTAGAAAGAAAAGCTCCTGAGAGCAGAACATTAAAAATGTACAGGTTAATAGAATTATGAGATTTGATTTATGTAAGGTAGTTGTTTTTTCTTTACCTGAATGACTTATGAAAATGAGTACTGTATCTAACTGGGGGATATTTCCCCTATCTAGTACCATAAAACTGAAGGCATGTAAATCTGCTCTTTGTGAAATGTTAATCAGATACATTAATTTGGAACTAGTAAGATTTCCTGGGCCCACAAAATATAGGATAGAAGCTAGAGTGCTAGTAGGTAAAAAATCCTCCACTTCATCAGCCTTTGTGGAGCATTTATTGGGGCTTATGGCAGAAGACTGTGAGTACTTCCCAATAACAACTACTGGACCAGAGAATTTCCACTTGAGGGGCATTTACGGTCTTGTTATGAGATGTTAACTGAAACTACCTGTGCTAATGGAAATGATAGTGTCAGAGACATTTGAAACAGAGCGACTCCATTTTGAGTGAGGGCTAGGAAAATGAGGCTGGGACTTGCTGGGCTGCATTCACAGAAAGTTAGGTATTCCTAGTGTCAAGATGTTTATGGTCAAGGGAACAAATTAATAATGTTTACTAAACAGATCCAAACTTTGGAGTGTCCAGATATCTTGATATCTAGACAACAAAGGGATTCCTAATTTTGTTTTAAAGATAATAATATTGAATCTGGAAAAATATAGTAATTAAGAAAGTTAACCCTTTGTCACAAACCCTTGTAGCAGAGCACACCTCCCCATATATACAAGCATTGTAACTAGGGTGGACGCATTCCTTCTCTTAGTTTTGGGAATGTCCTACTCTGCCTATGAAGTAGCTGTTCATTCACCACTTTACTTCCTTAATAAACTTGCTTTTGCTTTGCACTGAGGACTCGCCCAGAATTCTTTCTTGTGTGAGATCCAAGAACCCTCTCTTGGGGTCCGGATCAGGACCCCTGTCCTGTAACCATAGTACCTAAAATGGTTCCATGATGAAACAGAAATGGTTTACATAGCTTTTTGCAACCTGGGAATACAAGGAGGAGATACTCATGATCAGGGGGCCTCTTTTTTCCCTAGGACTGATTCTAACGATGTGAGGAGCTGCTGAATTCTACAGTGCCTGATAGACAGCTCTCATGACCTGTTTGGCTCGTGAATGGCAGTTCCAAAGTGAACAACGTCTTGTGTTTAAGGCTGCTGCTCTAGTTAAAGAAGGGTCAAAATTTCTTTTTTCTTTTAAGTTATTTATAGTTTAGAGCAGTTGAATGAACAATGTTTTTGTAAGCAAATTTACTTTTCTCTCTGAGTTCTCCAAAATTTGGATTGTGGTTTTATGACAATATAGTTATGTGCATAAGTTTAATGAGTCTTTTAGAACAGGATAATTGGAGACACTAGTTATTTCACCAAGACTTTGACTAAAATAGCATATTTTTAGGTAAAGGTCCAGCAACTTAAGAGGAGCCTGTATAGGCAATTCTTGCTGCACTTTATGTGAATAAGAAGGGAAAGTATAATAAGCTTAAAACTTATTTTGCACAAAAATTGGTCTTACTATTTCTATTTAACAGAAAAGGAGAGTTAGAGAGAAAAATAGAAATCATTTTAAAAGAAAATTGATTCTAAATCAGCCCTAACTTTTGTTTATCTGAGTGCAGATTTAATCATGAAGTACTTTTTGGCTATAATAATCCTCTAGAGACTACCAGATTATAAATTTTCTTCATACCTTTAGTTGGTGCCATAATGAAATAGGTTCCTTTTTCTGTTATGACTCACAAACACTCTTTTGATTGTCAAAATATTAATGTTATTTATTTCTTCTTGTTTTACTTTCAAGGAAACCAAAAGCATGGTATTCTGAAGACCAGAGATGCAAATCTCCCTCATTTGGCATCCCACGGGACCCAATCTCTTTTTCACTGCAAATGCCCTACTGCTAAAACTATACAAGCATGCTCCCTCTAGGCAGTAGGGACTGCAGTGGAAGACATTGGTTTGATCTCGAAGGGTGAAACAACTTAAAGAGGGGGTTTCCAGGTCATCGATAGCTTTAAACATATTTGATTGGAGGCTGGGCGCGGTGGCTCATGCCTGTAATCCCAACGCTTTGAGATGCCAAGGCGGGTGGATCACAAGGTCAAGAGATCGAGACCATCCTGGCCAACATGATGAAATCCCGTCTCGACTAAAAATACAAAAATTAGCTGGGCGTGGTGGTGGGCGCCTGTAGTCCCAGCCACTTGGGAGGCTGAGGCAGGAGAATCACTTGAACCTGGGAGGCAGAGGTTGCAGTGAGCCGAGATTGTGCCACTGCACTCTAGCCTGGCGACAGAGTGAGACTGTCTCAAAAAAGAAAAAAAAAAAAGAAAAAAAAGAAAACTTATTCGGCAATTGGTTGAGAGACTTATTATCCATAGAAAGGAATCCCTGAGTTATGATAGGGGGTTTTGGAGACCTAGGTTTCATCATGCAGATGAAGCCTCCAAGTATCAGGCTTTACAGAGAATAGAGGTAAGTTTCTCTTATCAGACATAAGATCTGTGTTAATGTTAATGCCAGAGGGGTCTAATGAGGCCTGTCCAACTCTCACGTTCTGTCAGCGCCTGAACCAGTCTTTCAGGTTGAATTTTAGGGTGCCCAGCTGAGGAGGGAGTCCATTCAGGTGGTTATAGGGGGCCTTTGAACTTAATTTTTGGTTACATTTTCCCTATTCTCGCCAAGATTTACCAGAGGCAACATCAATGTCCATTACACTTTAATTTTGCCCCTAACATTGCTGAGGTAGCATGGCAGCCTTCCCTGGGTCTATCCTGTCTCTTGGTGTGACAGCCTATGATGGAGGGACTTAGAATCAACAAGACTTACAGATAATTCATTGCTCTGTGCCAGATGGGCATGGATGTGCCCAGACATTCATTATCAAAATTTTTATCATTGGAAAAATATGCCAGTAAAACCATCTACAGGTTGTGTTTTCTCTTTTGGAAATTATTAAATATTGAATTGTAAAGGAAAATTTAAAAAATCTCAGGACCTCCAAACTCTTTATGCAAAAAAGAAGGTTAAGCCTGAGGGCTGAATCATGCAACACCCTCTTCCAAATGAATAGCTGTTATTTGCTTTATGCATTAACCAGGTCACCACAGAAATGTAAAAGGCCTCACGCATCTATTAGGGATTGCTTCTACAGATCACTCACAAGTAAATTTTTTGCTGGCCTCCCATAAACAAGGACATACCAATGGTAACTTTAGATCTACCCTAAGTCTAACTCCTGAAACTAGACTCTGTTCAATTCCACGTTGATAATGTTGACTACGAGTTTATTTTCCCAGCTGCAGAAGGAAGACAAGATGAGATCAGTCATTCCTCCACTTACCCAGAGAAGTTTGCATAATTGATTCTTTCTTTACTGCTTTTTTTCTCTTCAAACATTCACCTTAGCTTATATAAAATGTAGACTTACTGGGCACTAAGGAAATTCTGACAAGAATGTAACAATGTAACCATTCACCTTACCACCTACCTGTCCCTAAGGAAAAGTATAAATACTAACCCTCTGGAAAATCTCTTTTTAAAAACAGCCACAGTTGTGTCTGTGTCTAGTGTTTTTTCCCACACTCTAACACTGGCTTAAGAAACATCCATCGATGGACACTTTTGCCTCAGTCACTCATTTCAGTTATCAAACCTCATTTCTTCAATAGGTATAGGACTATTCAGATTATATGTTTCTCCTTGTGTGAATTTTAGTTGTTTACTTTGATCAGAAATTGGTCCATTTCCTTTCAGTTATCAAATTTGTAGGAATAGAGTTTTTATAATATTCCTTTATTTTCCTTTTAATATTAAAAGAACCAGTGGTACTAAAGAAAAAAAAATCCTACAATACTTGTTATAGCATAGTAAGGAAGACTCTGTTCACCTAGAGGGATGGCTGCAATGGTATCTTGCAGTGGGACAATAAGCATTAGCAACTGATAATTGATAGCCAAGAGGCAGGATGCAGTCACTGGATAGAAAATGACTAAGAGGAAACATCGGAGGGGTATTCTGGCTAAACCTACTTAACAGGAGTCTTGCTGAAGATGGGCCAGGGTAATGAGATATTACCTGGAGCATGGTGTGGAATGAGAAACCAGACCAGATGCTGAGGGTGATCAGATATCAAGGGTGGAGGGTTTTTGTTAGGAAACAGTAGGCGGCTGAGCACAGTGGCTCATGCCTGTAATCCCGGCACTTTGGGAGGCCAAGGCAAGCAGATCAGTTGAGGTCAGGAGTTCGGGACCAATCTGACCAACATGGTGAAACCCTGTCTCTACTAAAAATACAAAAAAAATTAGCCAGGTGTGCTGGCTGGCATGTGCCTGTAGCCCCAGCTACTTGGGAGGCTGAGTCAGAAGAATCACTGGAACCCAGGAGGCAGAGGTTGCAGTGAACAGAGATTGCACCACTTGTACTCTGCAATCCAGCTTGGGTGAGAGAGTGAGATGCTGTCTCAAATAAATAAATAAATAAATAAATAATAATAAAAAAATCTTAGTAGGGTTCTTTGCTAAAACTGGATTCAGCAAGGAAGTACACAGAAGGGCCTAGGAGAAGGTTCAGGAACCTGAGTAAACTTTGGCCAGGCAAAGAGCCTTTATCACTAGTGATGAGCTCTCTTTCATTTCTGATATTACTAATTTGTTTCTTCTCTTTTTTTTTCTTGATTAGCCTGTCTAAAATGTTATGAATTTTACTGATCTTTTCAAAGAAGCTGGTTTTGGTTTTATATATTTTTTTCTACTGATTTCTTATTTTACAGTTTCATCGATTTCTGCTCTAATTGTTATATTCCTTTTCTTCTTCTTGCTTTAGGCTTAAATTGTTCTTCTTTTGCTACCTTTTTAAGGTGCAAGCTTAGATTATTGATTTTACATCTTTCTTTTTACATTTTTCTAATGTTGGGGCTCAGAAAACAATACCCCAGAATGAAGGTTTCAGTGGCAGCCTCAGAATCAAAAGTTTTTTCTTTCTCCTGTCCTCCTGTCTTCAGTCCCATTCTCCCCTGAGGTCAACCATAGAAACTACAATACCTTTTCCCCAAAGCAGGTGGTAGAAACCAGAACCCCTTTTCTCCAAAGCCAGCAGTAAAACCTAAAAATATTACTCGAATTTTCCCCCAGCCTTTCTGTTTACAAACTGGCAGTAAAAAAAGTATCTGACTTACCTTGTTTGACGGTACATCGTAAGACTTCCATGCCAGAGAAGGTCATACCCTACCCCCAGAAGGAAAGGAATACATGCTCCGAGAGGCCAAGAGGAATCCAGACAGACTGACTTTGCTGGATTTCACCGGTCAGCTTATTAACATTAGATCATACACTTTTTGTTCAATCCTATTCCTGAATGGCTGTCCAGACTTAAGCATGGAAATGAAAAAATTTCCCCTGTATCTTTGGGTCTTCATTCTGAAGGCTCCCATGGGTACACATTAAATAAATATGTGTGCCTTTTCTCCAATTAATCTGTCCATTGTGAGTTGCTTTGTCAGCAAGCCTTCAGTGAGTCCTGGGCCTCTACGCTAATATATGCATTCAGGGCCATAAACTTCTCTTAAACAGTACTTTTTCTGCATCCCACACACTTTGTTAAGTTGAATTTTCATTCAGTTCAAAATATTTTGAATTTCTTTTAAGATGTGTTTTTTGGTTCATGTTTCACTTAGGAGTATTATTCTTTAATGTCCAAGCTCTTTGGAACTTTTCTTTCTGGTTTTGATTTCGAGTTTAATCTAGTATATAATCAGAGAACATACTCTTTATGGTCTTTTAATATTGTTAAGCTGTGTTTAATGGCCGAGAAATAAGGTTTATATAAGCTTGAGAAGATTGTGTATTCTGTTGTTGGCTAAAGCATCCTATAGAAACCAATTAGCTCAAGTTGGTTGATGGTGCTGTTCAATTCAACTATATCTTTACCTATTTTCTTTCTTTTGAATGTGCCAATTGCTGATAGAGGGCTGTGAAAGTCTCCAGGTATACTCGTGGGTTTGTCTTATATTTTTCTTTGTTATATCAATTTTTGATGCATGTATTTTGACCCTCTGTTGTTAGTAGCATATATGTTAAGGATTGTTATATTTTCTTGAAGAGTAGATTTGTTTATCACATAACTGAACGCCTCATTTAAAGTTGTCTCTTTTCCATTTGCTTCATTTTTAATAATATAATAACCTTTGCTTTCCTTTTGCTGCCAGGCACTCCCTTGCACAATGTTTCCCTTATTTAATTATGTGATTACTTAGAAGTCCCAGGGGCTAATTCTTGAAACAATCCAGGCAACTATATAATTATCCCCCACCTAGAGATTATCTCAAGGCTGCAGTTAATTTACACTGCAGCTGTATCCAAGATGGCTCCTGGTCATACACCAGATGGGATGACAACTCAAGATAATCTTTGGAACAAGCCACATAGAAGAACATCTCTTGCCATGCCTGCATGCCCCTCATATCAAGTTTCCCTTTTTAAACACTTCCTCTTGGCCCCAAATTTGAAATGCTTCCTTTATGGCATGAGCCTGGCCATTTCTACAACTGCTAGATTTTGGAATAAAGTCACTTTCCTTTCATTACATCTTGTCCTTGTTCATTTGGTTTAACAAATGGCAAGCAGGCAAGTATGCATTTGGTTACAATCATTATACAGTATTTCCTACTATTTCTAATAATAGTCCTTGTTCTTTAACTATTTCACGCAACTGTCTTCTTGCTTGCATGACTTCTGAGGAGAAGGTGATGTCATTCTTATCCTTGTTTTTCTATAGGTGTGGTATCCACCATTGCCCTCCTGCTTAACTTCTCTATCCCTGCTTCAGCTTCTTCGAAGATTGTCTTTCTATGTTTTGTTTCCTGCTTTTAAAGTTTTATAGGTTTAGGTGAATATTTATTTGATTTTTTTTCTCTGGTTTATGTTCTCTGAGCTTCCTAGATCTGTGGTTTGGCCTTTGTTACCAATTTGGAAAGTTCTTGATCATTGTTACTTTGAATGTTTCTTTTGATCCTTTCTTCTTCTAGTATTCAAATTACACATGCATATTCTATACATTTTGAAATTGTCTCATAGTTCTTGGACATGCTGTAATATTTTTCTGATTTTTATTGCTTTTTACATTTTAGTTTGTAAAGTTTACGTTGATATACATTCAAGCCCACTGATTATTTCCTCAGTTGTGTTTAATTTCTTAATGAGCCCATCAAAGTTGTTCTTCATTTCTGTTGTAGCATTTTTGATTTCTAGTATTTCCTATTGACTATCTCAGAATTTCCATCTCTTTTTTACATTACTCATCTGCTTCTCAATGTTACCTATTAATTCTATTAAAAGCCCTTAACATATTTAAATTTCCTACCAAATAGTTTCAACATCTGTATCATATCTGAGTCTGGTTCTGATTCTCGCTCTGTCTCTTTATACTGTATTTCTTTCTTGCCTTTTAGCATATCTTGTAATTTTTTGTTGAAGGCCACACATGATGATATATTTGGTAAAAGAAATTAAGGTAACTGGGTCTTTTATTATGAAGTTTATGTAAATCTGGCTAGGATCTGGGCTGTGTTTAATATTTCTTATAGATGTAGGTATCAGAGATTTCAGTTTTCCCCAGTATTTTGTTTTTTCTCCTTTTGCCTTTGGTTTCTCTAAGATTCCTTTTTCAATTATCTCTATTTTGCAACTCTCAGTTATAATCTAATGTTATTATACTAGAGTCCCTTTAATGTGTAGTAAGGTATGAGTCAGGGAAGTTTTCCATAATGTTATGATAAAATATTATTTTATTTGCAGCCAGAGTCTCTGGGCTTTGGAAATGTTTCTCAGTTATTTTTTTTTCTTTCTTTCTTTTGGTGAAACTGGAAAGCTAGATGGGTTTGAAGTTTATTAAATGCCCTACTTCAGGTCAGCTAAGGCTTAGTAAAATTTCTTTTGGAAAATAGGCCTCTGTTATGGCAAATGCTCTGACTACTTTCAAAATAATAATTTTTCTCCTGTCTAGGATCTTCACCCTGAGAATATGGTGTGTTTCAAAGAAATAAAACTCATGAAGATGTTGAGGCCTCACCTAAGAGTGGACCTATAGAAATTTCTCACTCTCAAGCTAATCTAAACTCAGCCTCCAGCAATTAATCAAAATTACTTTTTAATTGTTCCTACCAGTTTACAGATCCAGCAGCTTCTGTTCCAAGTAAGTTATAAGCTGATCTTGGCTGTGATTCTCTGTATTCACCCATCTGTCCAGATTTCTCAGTGGCAGTCGCCCTGTGACCTCAATTTTCTGACAGATCTAAAACAAGTTACTGATTTTTAGGTTGCTGAGGTTTTCTCTTGTTGTAAGAATGGGAGTGACGACTACCAAGCTTTTTACATGTCCGAGCTGAAACCAGAGTTCTCATTCATTGAATTTTTATTATATAAATTTACATTGAGAAATTAAGTTTAAAACTATAGCTACTTTGATGGTTTGAGTAAGACTTTCATTTTCTAGAGTTTTTTTTTTTTTTTTTATATATATGTGAGGGATAAACATGAATAGTTCACTATCTGACCATTTATCTTTGTCCTGGAAAGTCCATGATCTAGCAGGCACTTGAAAAGATTCCTGCTGCTTTTTACTGTGACTGACCACATTTTGCCTCTAAAGTTAAAATTTGTTACTTGTTCTCAGAAATCCTCTTCAGTGGAAATCTCATCATACATCTACTTTCTTTGCTTAAACAGAATAGTCACAAAAGTACTTTGCTGAGAAACTGGTCTTTCCTTCTTTGATGTCATTCTCAACGTTTTTTTGATTAAAATGTTTTCAGTGGCTTCGTATGGGTCATAGTTAAGGGTTGGTAGAGAAAGCTACATATAGTACATCTGTTCTAATATTTCTTACTCTTCAAATCGCAGGAATCAGGAAATTTCTCGCATTCTAGTTTTATTTAGTAAAGTCACCAATTAATACAATATTTAGTCAGGTAACTATAAATCAATTACTTTAGATCTTTGTGTTAACACATTGACTTTAGAACCTCTAGTATTTGCATCTATATCAATAAATTTAATCACATCTGAAATGCTATTTTTTCCTTTTGGATCTAGTATCTTCAGAATCTACTGACTTACATATTTCACCATTTTTCAACTAACTCATTAGGAAAATTTTGTATTGCGTATATTGCTGTGCAAACCTTTTCTTGATTTTCTCAGTGTTTCCTTCCTCACACCAGACTCATGGTGATATTAGACTCTGTTTATAAGATTAGCAAGGTGGCTAACAGGACATAAGAAGAATTGGATTTCTCTTGACAAGTAGTTGTCTCAGGAAGGTTTTTCACAAGGTCTTAAAACAAGGAAAGAACAGCTTCATTGTACAGAGGAGGAGGTTAATGAGGCTTAGTGAAATTTGTGGATTCAGGGAAATTTGAGTGATCTGAATCTTCCCATATTGTATTAATTCGTTCTCATATTTCTATAAAGAACTATCTGAGACTGAATAATTTGTAAAGAAAAGAGGTTTAATTGGCTCATGATTACACAGGTTATACAGAAAGCATGGTGGCGAAGACCTCAGGAAACTTACAATCATGGCAGAAGGTAAAGGGGAAGCAGGCATGTCCTTCATGGCTGGAGCAGGAGGAAGAGAGTGAAGAGGGATGTGCTACACACTTTTAAACAACCAGATCTCGTGAAAACTCATTCACTATCGTGAGAACAGCAAGGAGGATGTCCACCCTCATGATTCAGTCACCTCCCACCAGGCCCCTCCTCCAACACTGAGAATTATAATTTGACATGAGATTTGGGTGGGGACACAGATCCAAACCATATCACATGTCTTCCTTCCGTTCAATAAAGTCCACAGAGTTATATTCTTCCTCAATAATGCCCTCAGTTACCTTAAGGAATGTGGTCAGTGTTTAGATAAAAAATAAATGAATATACAACAATTTACAGTGTCAATTGCTGAGTTTAATTTTTGGCTATATTAATGCCCTGGTAGTAAATATCAGGAGATTCTTTAGAATACCTATACAAATGTTATTGTTCTCAGACTATGCCTTGATCTGAGAGTTTAAAACTTTGACTATGTAGTTTCTTTTCCGTAAACCTTCCTACACAATTAAAAACACAGACCAATTACATTCTTATATAGGAAAGTTTAATGTAGTGTTAAATGAGTAACCTCTTGATCTCTTCATAGCTTTGCTTTCAACAACTATTTTATTCATTGTACTTACAAGACATGTATTTATTTATTTTGCCACTGCATGTCATGGGTTAAGATCTCATGCTAGCACCCATGCAAGCTGTGTTCCTACTATCTATGGGACTGAACTGACCAGATAACCACCAATTTAATTTAAGTTCTGTTGCTTGAAACCTCTTACATTCTCACTTGTGTATGCTTTATCACCTTAGTGGCAACAAGAAAATTCACTCTGTCTCATTTACTGAGCTAGAATTTGTTGAAGAATATTGGGAAGAGATTCATAAATAGAAACACATGCTTTTCCTCCAGAAATACTACCCCAAGTCCAGCCAGAGAACTGGCCTCTTGAGAAAACAGTTTGTGTTGCCTGTATAAAACCAGTTTCTATACCAATGGCTGCAACAATTTCACTTCTGCCTCAACCAGAAAATCACATGACTCCTGACGTTCTTCAAGTTCTTTGTTGCCAACTACACTAGCAACACAGGAGTTGCTATACAAAAAGTTTGCCACCAGTTACCTACTATGAACCATGTTTCTGTGTGCCTGATTGGCATATAGGTCACATGCCCATCTTTTATTTGCTAGGGTGTCTGAGAATTCAAATTCTTCCTTCCGTTATTTGTGAGAGACAGGACACATGGAAATTTCACCAGTTATGGAAATACTACTCAACAGGCCATCACATAAATGACAAATGTCAATGACAGTCACCAGTTACTACAAACCTCACTCATGCTTACCCATTTTTATTTTTAGTTACCTTTGCTTTTGCTCCCCTTCCAAGGCAGCATCTAACCACAGACTTGCACTGTTGACTGCTGTCATAACTGCTGGCTTCAGCATTCACTGTGTATTGCATTATTGCTGGAAGTTTATCTTTTTTCCTGTTTTCTTGAGTGGACTCAATGTATGACCCTACTACAAGCAAACAGTACAAACAAGAAGCTAATAATAAGTTTGATAGAGAGCTTTATTCATTGGGAATTCAGACTTTAAATTATAACTGAGAGTTTGATAATTTTTGGTTTTGAAAATTTTCCCCTTTTAAACAGGATTCCTTCTTTGGCCACAGGCCAGAATTAATGATGTGAAGAGAGTAACAGCATCATTAAAGACCCTAGCTCCAGGATGCTGGCATTGGTCTCTACTTTTGCAGGCAGTGGGCCTACCACACCTGTTATCAAAAGAGGTGCTCAGGCCACAGAGCAAGCAACAACAGAGACAATCCCAGCAGGAGGACTCCAGCTGCCAAGAGCATATAATTATCTCTGCTCTCTAGAGCACGCTTTTTAAACCAAGGGTTGTTGAAAAATATACATGCTGGGTCCTACCCTATCCAATGTACTGATTTGGTATGCCTGAGTTAGCACTTGGAAACCTATAATTTATAAACATATGAATCAATGTTTCATGTGATCCCAAAGTAAGTTCTTTGTTTAAAAATACTGTTCTGATGGAAGAGAAGACATTTTTTTGTGGGGATAAGAATGGGAGGGCTGATATTTCAAATTTGGTTAATGGCCTACAATGAAAGACAAGAAAGAGAGAAATAAGTGTGCATGCCTTAGTTGTAATATAAGAAGATACTCTGCATATAAGTTGGGGGTATGCAAGGTTGAAAGCAATGATCAAAAAGAATTACAGCTCTACTTCTTCAGTATTCTGGCAACCAAAATAATGAATTAACCATAAAATTATCTAAATTATCATTACAATGAAAAGATCGCAATAGTTTTATATCACTTTTGAGTTATAGAAGTTTGTTCTGCATCTATGTTTCTTTAGCAAAATTCTCTTCATTAATAATATTCTTTTGTAAGGCAGTTAATTAGCTGAAGGCTGTAACTTTAGACGTGAGGCCGATTTTTTGAGTTATCTTTTCAGAAGATAATTAATTTTTGATTTGTATTATTTAATCACATGGTGTGTCTGGTTCCTGTTATTTTGAATGCAAATCATTCTATAAAGTAAAATGTGGGGAGGAGACCATGCATGTGTAACTTTTAATAGAACGTATTTGTTTTGATATTTCATCTTTTCTTTCTTTAGCTATCTTCCCTGAGGTTCTAAACCCTAAAGTCTAATTAAATATTAATAAGACAAATGCTGTTTCACACATATTTCCCTCTAACAGCTCTTTTAAAAATGTAAAGGGAATCAGCAAGTTTTATTTCTACCGGTAGATCTTCCTACATTCAAATGTTATTGATTTTATTTTCTTTCCTGAAGAAATTGATAGGCTCTTTATAAGAAGAAACCATAGGGTTTTAAAACCTGAACAACAAAATCTGTTGAAGGTACAGATATTAACCTCTATGTATTGAGGGCAGAGTTAAGTTGGTTAGTTATCTGTTCTCAATTTGGGGGTGCTCCGTGTTTCTGTTGACCCCTTTTGTTCAGTGCCTTGTGTTGAAGCTCTTGAGTTTTTAATCTCACATATCCAAGCACAGTCTGTATTAGAGATATAATCACTCAACTGTCAAATCTATTTTGAAAAGGATTTTTGAGAGAGAATACAGCGATTTATTCTTTACTTTTCTAAAATGATCTTTTCTAACAATCTCACTGCAAGCACACACAAGGGATAGTGTAATACAATCTCTGACAGCCTTAGTTTGCTAACCTTATCCAATAAAGAGATTCTTCTTACAAAGGTTTATCGTATTACCTCATCTCATGGTGGTATTGCACTCTTTGAAAAGAAATATCACCTGCTCAGAGAAATGCTAAAAAAAAAAAAAAAAAAAAAAAATCCTTGAAGGGTAAATACGTATTCCAGTGTTTTCAGGGTAACACGAGTAATGCAACAGGCATCTTATACTGTCACATCATTATTCTACTATCATACACAATACACAAATGCATACCTTTCATTGAATGTAAAGTGCACAATAATCAACCCAATCAGAGCAAAAATATTTACCTGTCCTAAAGATTGAATGACACAGATTTCCCTCCAATTCTAGAACTGGAGCGTCCGGCACTCTAAATTAACAATGCCATGGAGTGTGGGCACAGTAAGAAGGTATGAAGAACATGAAAACAAGAAAATTCTAGGTTGTGATATGAACAGACCATAAAATCAAATTCAAAGAAACAACAATGTTGTGGTGCTTTTTAAAACACATGGAAGCAGCCTCAGAGTTTGAATGATAGCTAGCATTTTAATATTCTGAATATTTTGTTCTGAAACCTTACTCTTCACCCCACAGGTGAGGGTAGCATCCTCACACAAATAGTACATGGTGGATGAGCACACACTCCTGACACCATACAGATGAGATGGCAGTTTATTAGTCACTTGCATCCTGGGAGAGGAGGGCACTGCCTTCCATGCAGGGCCACATGGAGTTAGAACTCAGGAAGAGAGTGAACAAGGGCTGTAGGAAGCAAGCTTTGTAGTAACAAGAGGATGAGGTAACCTTGACTACCACAGACTTATTTGAATAATTCTTCTGGGTGTAGAATAACTTAAGTTCACTACTCAGGGATAAGTAAGCACTGGGCTTTTCCTTGTGAAAAGAAGCATCATTTGGCTAGGGGATCTTATCCAGAGGGTGGAAGGGGGAGGGAAACTGGTGGTTTGGTCGTCTGAAACCTTCCTGGTTTCCCCAGGTATCAAGGAAGCACTTAATATTGAATTTTAATTTCAGGCCTCATACCACATTTTAAAATAAAATTATAGTGACTATTTAGTATTCCATACGATTCTCTTCTCATTTGATAAGCATATCCCTGGTGAATACCATCAGGAAATAAATGAACTCATGAAGAATTTCAGTTTCTAAAATTTGTGCTTACTTGGTTTTTTCATCATGAAGACATCATTTATTTCTGAAGTAAAATCTAACTTCACTAGGCGAAAGGGCGCGGTGGCTCAAGCCTGTAATCCCAGCACTTTGAGAGGCCAAGGCAGGTGGATCACGAGGTCAGGAGATCAAGACCATCCTGGTTAATACAGTGAAACCTCGTCTCTACTAAAAAAATGTAGCCGGGCGGGGTGGCGGGCGCCTGTAGCCCAAGCTACACGGGAGGCTGAGGCAGGAGAATGGTGTGAACCCGGGAGGCGGAGCTTGCAGTGAGGTGAGATCGTGCCACTACACTCCAGCCTGGGCTATAGAGCGAGACTCCATCTCAAAAAAAAAAAAAAAGTTGATATTAATATGAAAGGTATGTTTTACTATATCCACATAGCAGACCTGTGAGTTTTTCATAAAACAGATTAATAAAGAGAAATCACAAAGTTGGGTGTCAAAAGGACAGTGTTGCACACGCAACATTGCTTCATTAGGAGGTTGCTTCCAGGTAGAATCAGGTAATGGCTGCTGTTCTTTCTTATTCTTTCTAGCAGAACAATGCCTACCACTATGGATATATTATGGGCATTTAGTTCTGCCCTCCAGAATTATTCCCACTCTGTTTGCTAGTTTAATTTATGTGATTTCTTTGTAAGACAATCAGATTCAAAACAGCAAACATTTTAAAATCATGTATTATTTCATTATATTTTGATCTAAGATTTTAGAATGACTCTTAAGTCATTAAAAATGCAAATGCGTTTAGCTATAACATTACCATGAACGCTTCACTGCAAAATTTTTGCACACTACACTTCAGAAACCATTAAGACATGGCTAGTGGTATACAGCATTCCATTTTAAAAACTATCTTTTCACCAGGGATTAGATGCAATGAGAATTATAACTCAACGTAGTTAAATATACTCACCATTAAGCTATATTATATCAGGAACACAATATTGTAATCTAAAGAAAATAAAAATAGCTTTGTTTGAAAGTTTATAGAAGTGTTCTACTACTAAAATTTATAGAGTTAAGCATGTAAACATTCTCTTCAAAATAAACTATTGCCTTTGAAATTAACAACCTGTGCATTACATATGTTCTTCCAACTGAATAATATTATTTCAGAAATAAAATAGAATGCTGACTGCAAAACATAACCACATCCATGCTAAAAAAACCAATGCTAGCCATATTGCACTTCAAATGTGGCACAATTTACATCTGTTGTGAGGCAAGAGATGGTCATACCCATATTACTAGTTTCCTGTGCTAAAGTTTAAAAATAAATCCTATAATTTTAAAGGCTTTAGCTCATGAGCAGACACATAGTTTAATATAATTAGATACAAAGTTTAAGAACTTTACTATAACATTGAATTTGTGATATTGTTTCAGTTGTCATGGGCATAATTATATGTAACAGAAAATCAAAGTTAAGTTGCGGTAAACAATAAAGTATTATTACTGTCTTGGGAAGTTGAAATACTCTGGGTTTCATGTAGTTGAAACCTGAGTTTCAGGCATGGGTTAGTTAGGTGATGGGATACTGTCAGACCTATTATCCTCTAAGGTCTTCTAAATAGGAACTTTTGCCTAATCCTTGCTCTTATTGTGCTAATTTAGCCTACGTGGACATCACTGAAGAAATCATACTGGGTAGAGGAATTCCAAGTATCCACTAATGTAAATTGGAGGTTGCTTTTTGACATAATGACTCTAGCCAAGGGAATGGCATTACCTTGACTGGCTTAGATCACCAAAGAACCTGCGATAGGGTCAAATTTTGATTAGATAAAATGGAACTTGAAGATAATCACAATATCGACAAAATGGTAATAAAGCGGCATAAGTGGTGTCACAGAAGTTCTTCATGAAATGTAAATCATGCTTATTTTTTACAAAATATTACAAACTAAAACTGAATATGTGTGTGTGTGTGTGTGTGTGTGTGTGCGCGCGCGCTTTTGATTGTAGAATAGAAGTATCCTCTTTACATCTTGGAGAAAATAAATTTGTTATAACATGATGCTTTTAATACCTGGCATTATTAACAGGACATTTTCTGCTATTTAGAAAGCATACTTTTCACAAGGAAAAACAATTTGCAAGGACTGCTTTTTATTATTGATTTTTCCAACAAACTAATATAAGTTAATAGAAAATGGAAAAATGAGAATCAGTAAAGAACAAAAGTAATATCACAGTTAATTCAGACTCAGAGGTCAATCTAACAATGTGTGGTATTTTTCAGCCTTTTTTCTACGTATAAATATAGTTATAAAATTTAAAAAATGAATTTGGAATCATATGGCATGTGTGTTTTCTCAAATTATAATTACTTCACACATAATATTAAATCATAAGTATTCTACATGGATTGTCATTAAATATTCTTCCAAATCCTGTTTAATCAGTGCATATTGCAGGTAATGAATTTACCATTGTATATTTAACCATTCCTCTTATTGTTTAGTCATCATTCTTACTACTGCAATGAAAAACCTTAGTGATAAACCTTTGTTCACATCCTAGAATATTTATTATTTTAGGATCTATTTTTCTTTAGAAACGCCATTTATATTTTAGGAATATACTTTCCAGTTTTCCTTTAATGTGTGGCATTGAATACTTTGCACCTTAATGAGAATCCAATTGAGACATGAATACTTTAGCTGCCCTATTTTTAATCCCTTTTGATTTTTGATCCATAACAATTTGATGATTCCAACATTCAACTCTTGGATATGATAAATGCTATTTTGTAAATGCTTATGATTTTCTTCCTTCAGAGGTTAAAAAATAAAGGCATAAATCTCATAAATGTCCAAGATTTACTGTAGAATATATTGGATTTGAGGGACTATCAAGGGAACTGAAAGGGAGGGGGGGCATCAAAAGGATATCTGATAATGTTCTGTATTCTTCTAAAATATTTTACCTTTAAATGACATATCACTGGTTCAAATCAACAGTTGGCTTTGATATTTCTACAGTGTTTTTTCTACATAGAAGTCTAAAAAGAGTATATTATTTTTATAATGGGGCATGTTCTACAGCATCCTAGTTTTGAAAACACATTTTGCAATTTATCAGAGTTTAAGCTTTTAAAATGGTATATTAAAAAATGAAAGCTTTTGATGAAGCTTCATTCCAAAAATGATTCAAAAATGGAAGAAACTATTTTATTTAATAAAATAGTATGATTGGTTGCATTCTTATTTTATATGCTTCAAAAGAAATATCTGTATAATGCTTTCGAAAATGAGAAAAGGTTTTGCTTACATTTTGAACACATATCCCTGTCTAGCTCTTTATTGGGTGAGGTTTAATATTCTATTCATTCCATGCTTTGGATAAAACAGTGTAGTTTTATTCTTCTGCCTCTTTCAGTATCAAAATAGGCTGACAAAATAAACAAAATACTTTGCTAAATTTCAAGAGAAAATTCAATATCTATTGTTATTTTGAATGGCAAGACATTTATCTTACAAGTTCATATGGCGAAGTGAAAATGGAAAACAAGCCTGATTACCAAATATGGATTTGTCAATTGTGAGAAAGATACCCCCAAAATATAAAGAAAAATAATTACAATTATCTATGTTTAATATGAAAATTAATCTGTCCAAATTGCTTTTATTGTTTCCCCAGTCTCCTGTCCTTCTATCTGAATGAAGCAGGTACTTATAATTACATGCAATGGTGCACAGGGTCCTCCTTTCTCCCTGATACCAAGCTTTAATGAATTTCATTATTCTTTTTTAATTTACATACTCTTGAAGAATAAAGATTCCCCAAATCATTAACTAATTTGATATGTCTGCAATACCAATTCAATTGTCTGGTCCCCTGAGATTTTCAAATATCTTGTTCAAACACCTCTTAACTTAGTTTCTTAATTAGATACATCGTGATGGATGGGCTTTTATATCACAATCTCAAAGGCACAGTGAATCAGCCTAATTTTTATGACAATTTAGGAGACTTAGATTAACAGTCATTTAAACATTCAAGGCATTTGTTTGTAAAGAATATTCAGGGTCTTATGAATAAGTGTTATTATTATATATGATAAATGTTAAGGATGCTGATTATATTCTTAGTGAATGATAAATCTTCCTCAATGAGATTTAAAAAAATATGTGTCATTTTGTTATAAAGAAAAATAATACTTTACAAAGACATTGGATATATAGAGAAAATAAGATATTAGGGATTGTAACAAACTATATATTGTCAAAGGTTTTTAGATTTTCAAAGGGCTTATTTTTCGCTTAGCCTATTGCATGTCATTTTTCTATGTTAATCCTTCTATTTTGAAATTTATTTTTATGTAAAATAATATGCCCATCTTAAAAAACAAGATTGTAAAAGAGTTTTACATGTTTTGCTAAAGTGGTCTGTATTTTATAATGATACCATTACATGTATGATTTTGAGAATATAATGTTAAATGTAAAATATCACAATTCTATTTTATAGATCATGTTTTAGAGAATATGATTTAAACACTTTGAGAACTTTATGCATATTAAAAACTTTATTTTTAATATGTGACAAGTTCTCTCTTGTCACTGAGAAGAAAATGACAGCCTGTATATAGTGTCACTTTTTATAAACTAATGAATAAAATCCACTTGAAAGTTATGGTACTGATAATTTTAGAGGGATATTGGAAATACTAATTTTGTCATATGACATCATTTATAAGGGACTGCCAAAAAGTGTGTACTCAATATTTATATACTAAATGAAAGAATTCTATAGTACATTTTCATCATGTACTAAATTATTCATATTTATTCATATTTTCAGCCTGGCAAGGAATTGTAGTGGTACTGAAGTGATACATTTATGTTTAAAAAGCCAGAATGATTAAAAACAGAAAGTTAATTAAACCTTAATATGCTCACACGTTTTTATTTGATATAATTTAATAAACTGTAATCTTTATCTTTATAGTATGCACTCTTTTGTGTGGAACTCCACTATGAAGTAATTTGTGTTAGGTGATGCCTCAAGACAAAATGATGGCTTTTCTAATACAACTAATCAACTAATGTGTATTAGTTTAAAGCCACTGAGGTCTGGAATTTCTGGAAATGACCTATTAGACTCTCGTGAAGGAAAGAGAATGATAAAGTGGCAAGAACATCAAGTTGGAATCAGAACTTGGGCTTAAGGTTTCTCCCATTATTAACTTTGGAGAATAATTTCACCTTCTGAGATATCAACTTCCTTATCTGTAATCTAAGAAGCCTAGTAAAGGCCCTTTTAATTAGTAAGAGTCAATTAATCTAAAATTGTGTATTTGTTTTTTAAATATCATAATTTATATAGTAATTACATATGTGTGGAATGTGCACATGTGCACAATATAAATTCTATACATATGATATATTGAATGCATATATAGAGAGAATATATGTATAGACTATATACATTTGATACATGAACCATATATCCACTATGATATATGAAATACGTACATGTATACATATACAAAATACAAGACACTACATAATTCATGGCTAATGAAAACGTTTAGTCAACAAACACTTTCTTAAAATATTACTGTTAAGTTAAAATCATAGAAGATAAATGAGACTCTAGATAGATGGAGCTAAAGATATAGGTATAGACATAGAGATTGAGACAGATATATAAATAAGCAGAATTATGCAAATAATGTATGTGGATATATATTTATATATTTGTGTATGTGTATATTTTTCTCTATATATACACACACATATCTGATTTCAAAATTTTAATTTAAAAAATCCTATCTTTGATCATACTCTGCAAGTACCTTGTAAATAGTTGGTTTGGTTAAGACGTGTAGTGGGAAAGCTATATTGAGGATACAGGGAATGATGGGGTTTGCAAGGGGAAGAAGTTTTTCAGTCATCTGCAGAGACAGTTTCAGATTTGGCACATTGACACTCCAAAGATTTTCAACTTAAAACACTATTGCATTGAACTATGCACGCCTGTAGAAGAAAGATGTTATCAGCATGATCTAGCATACAGCCTGATACCTGGTAGATATTTCAACATTGGGTACATAGTTATAGCTTTAGGTAAGCATCAAGCATCAAGGACATAGCTGATGAAATAGATGATAAAGGACCATGTTCATACGTATATATCTTATATATCTTAAACTTGTGGCTTTCCAAATTTGTACACAATTATCCACAGTAGAAAATACATCTTGTGCGCTCACCTCATACACGCATGCTCACAATTGAGACAAAGTTCTGTGAAACTCTTGTTACATATGATATGCTGTGATTTGTTTGTTCTGTTCTATTTTTCTTTTCTAAAATCTCAGTAAAAATTACCATTGAAAAACAACAAATATAAAAAAGCACTTTTCTTAGCATTTAAGAGATCACATTGTTTCATTCTAGATGGAAAAAAATCATGCAACTTCAACAAGTAAGATGTTTAGCAAATTTACTCCAAGTGAAATGGATAGCTGATGTCATAGATTTATTGAAAATTTACTCTGCAGTAAGTTTAAGAAAAAACTTCCAGAGACATAGCAAAATTCATGAATTTGCCTTAGTCATCTGATGCTAATATAACAGAAAACAGCTTACATTACCTTGGATAATTAACAAGAGAAATAGAAGAAATGGTATTTGATATGCAGTTGCAAGTTGATCTTTCCAATGTCATCATATTAAAGATTAATTCTTCTATACTTTAAAAAGTTTCCCACAACTAGCAAAATGATTATTCGATTAAAAAAAGTTTTACTCTACTTAGTTAAAGGAATAAAATATATGTAATTTTCAGATATATCAAATGTAAAATTAGATATAAAATACATATCAAACGTATGTTATATGTAAAGTATATATAATGGTCTTATATATGTATATATAGGTGTATCTTCTAAAATCTTTTTGCACAAAGTAAAAAATTTCCCCAGCATTAATTGTAGCCAAATGCAAGCATATCAATTTCTTTGGCTAGAATATGCTGATATGAAAATCAAGCTAAAAATCTTAGTGGCTTACAACAAGAAATGTGTTTTTCTAGTTCAAGTTAAATGATTTCATAGGTCACCTTTGACACTGCTCTATGTGGCTTCTTCCTTTCAGACCATATTTAGGACAAACTGGCTTAACAAGAGAGAGTGATTGCAGAGCCTCATAATGATTCTTTTTTCTTTTTCTTTTTCTTTTTTTTTTTTTGAGATGGAGTCTCGCTTGGTCGCCCAGGCTGGAGTGCAGTGGCGCGATCTCGGCTCACTGCAAGCTCCGCCCCCGGGTTCACGCCATTCTCCTGCCTCAGCCTCCTGAGTAGCTGGGACCACAGGCGCCCGCCACTACACTCGGCCAATTTTTTGTGTATATATATATATATATATATATATATATTTTTTTTTTAGTACAGACGGGGTTTAGTACAGACGTATTAGACAGGATAGTCTCGATCTGCTGACCTCGTGATCCGCCATCCTTGGCCACCCAAAGTGCTGGGATTACAGGCGTGAGCCACGGCACCCGGCCCATAATGATTCTGAATATTTATTTTCAGAAGTGTCATCCATCAGTTTTACCGACATTCCATTTACCACAGAAGTTACATGGCCAATGCAAATTTTTTTTTACAATGCCGAGTCTTCCAGAAACTAATACTCTACAGTAGACAGTAATATCAATGAATGTAACATCATAATCTTTTCACAGGTAGGGGCAACAAAAGTCAGTGGGAGAGAATGGGAAGTCCTTTTATAAGAAGAGACAGTGATATTTACATCAAACATACAATCTGCTTTAGCAAAAATCAGACCTCGGTGAGAATAGAGTAAAAAACACATTGAATTCAATTCAAAATTCTTGTTAGTCAAACTTTAGATAGATGAGAAAAATTATAGAATGCAATTTTTATTACTGTGAGAACAGGCAAAACACCAAAATTCACATATTTATTATTTAGAAAATAATCAGATTTTTAAAAAAGCAATTGGGTAATCAGTTCTTACTCATTATACTGTCTGATTATTAATGATTGCTAAAGATTTAGTAATAATCAGAATATTATTAAAGATTACTAAACTTCCCTATTTAAATGTACAATTAGATTTACAAAGCTCCTATAATTAAATCTGAAAATGGAATATTTTAAATTGTGTTAAATGCAAATTATATTCAAAATTTAAAATTCTCATGATTTTTGTTAATAGTTATGATCATTATTATCTGATTAAAGGAGTTATACACTTAAGATCTGATGTATATTATAAATATTATTTCTACAAATTTTACTCAAAATCTTTCCGGGTCATGTATGACCCATTTGCATTATTCAAAAATGTTTGATTTACAATTTTGTTCAGCGATATAATGAACACTTTTTATATATAAAACAATGGTCCAGGAGATATAGGGGAAGGAAATATAATCTTAGTTTTTCCTCATCTACTGAAGTGGTAATGGAGATTATCTTGATGATGATTGTGACAACAGTGTGTATACAGGTTGTTGGATAGTTTAGTAGAGGAAATGCAAAAGAAAGGTTCGTTTTGCTCCCTTCAAGAAAATTACACATTTCTACAATAAATACTAATAGGAGATTAGAAATAGTCAATTGGGAAACAAAAGTCAGGCAACAGAACATTCAAAGTAAAAGTCAAACCTAGAGGACAACTTGTTGAGTTAAATTCAGAATTTTGTTAGTCAAACCTTAGATAGATGAGGAAAATCACAAAATGCAATTTTTGTAGCTGTGAGATTTGTTGTTGGTGATGTTGCTCCACCGATTCTTCTTGAAGTCACTAGATGTTGAGATATGTTGTTGTGTTATAAAACAAACACACAAGAAAAACTTGGCCGACTATGATTTGAACATTGACAGAGAGTGGGTACTCAATTTAGGGCACAGGCTTTTAATCAGTTATAAAATTTCTTTGGTAGAAACTGAAATATTAATACTTTTAGGTTGCAGGTACAAATTAGCATTTTTGAACCAGAGAATACTAATAAACATGGAAACATGTTAGCATATATGGGAAAATAAGCCCACACAGAATCCAGAATCAAAGCCAATGTGACCAATCTGTATGCCATTTGATTCCTGTGGAGGATGAGAAATCACTTTCATTTTTATTTTATTCCATTGGAGAACTGATTGTTGATAGTTTGTAGCAATTTTTGGTTTCTGGAGGAGTGATGATAGATGCTTTTGTTGACACACCCCCTGTTTATAATAAAGTAAATAGTGATATTCAACAATTTTGTAAACTAAAACTAAATTGTGATGTCAACATAAAACTGAATAAGATGCCACGGACCGACTTAGAAATGCTCTGCTCAATAATGTAAATTGGGTATAACTTTAGTTAGAGTCTCTCAGTCTCCAAAATGATTGTTAGTCCCCACAGATACTTGTAACATATCCTTGACTGTTATGAATGCCAATTGTGAGCCTTGTAAGAACATTACATCTTATGGGAGATCTTCCTCTGAAAGCAGTGGGTATTCCATTATCAGTTACATTGAGGTGGAAAACCGGTCTTAAAACTAGAGAGTAAGTTGGGTGCCGTGGGTCACGCCTATAATCCCAGCACTTTGGGAGGCCAAGGCGGGGTGGATCACGAAGTCAGGAGTTCAAGACCATCCTGGCCAAGATGGTGAAATCGCATCTCTACCAAAAATACCAAAATTAGCCTGGCATGGTGGCGGGCACCTATAATCTCAGCTACTTGGGAAACTGAGGCAGAGAATTGCTTGAACCCAGGAGACAGAGGCTGCAGTGAGCTGAGATAGCGCCACTGCACTCCAGCCGGGGTGATAGAACAAGACTCCATCTCAAAACAAAACAAAACAAAACAAAACAAAACAAAAACCTAGAGAGTAGGAAGAGCTATTCTCGTATTCTTAAGCCAATAGAGTTATTTATGGAATCTATTATGCAGAGAGGACAGAAAATTCTTGTAGTGGGCTGAGCTGGATCCGTGTCATATAAGATATTCTTAGGTCTAGAAAGATACCCTAAAGTTCAAGAGAGACCACTTCTAGAAAAAGTGCAAGTTTCCTTCTATGTTTTATCCCTAATACACAGAAGCTTCCATAGAAATTTCTTAAATATCAGAGTCTCAACTTAACTGTGCTTTGAAAAGCTGAACACTAAGTTGCACACAAAGCTTTTTTTTTTTTTTTTTGAGAAGAGTTTGTTGGAGAAATGTGAAATTAAAAAAATAAAAATAAAGAAGCCCAGATATTATCTGTAGAATTTTGAAGGGATTTAAATAAACTGAGGAAATGAAATACAGTAGAATAATTAACTTCCAATGACCTATATATACATAGGTTAAGAATTTTTATAACTCGAAAATAAAGAGAGGTTTTTTTTATGAACTGCAAACTATAAAAAGAATATTATTAAGGTTTAGTTTAATGCATTCTGAACAGGTAGAGCTCTACATGAAATGCTTATGTTTGGATGAGAACTTATCTAGATTTGCAGATTTCCAAGATATAGTTTTTAATCTGAAACCGGAACATTTTTCAAAATGAAAGAATATGTAACATGAAACAGTTGTTAACCTCTTTTTTTGCTTTCTGTGGAGCACTGTCACTAAATCTGCATCAGATGAAGCTAGAGATGGCAAAATCATGGCTGTATTTTCTCCAGCTCCTCCCATCCTGCTCTCAAAACAACAATTCTCAGCTCAGTTTCATGAAATAGTTTACTGAATGGCATTGGTGTATTTAGAATTGGCTTGGATTAGACTCTCCTTTTGCAGATACAGTTAGCTATTGCAAATTCTTTTCTGTCAAATATTTGCATTTGTTATGATTCCAGAGAGTTTGGGACTGTAGTTTACCATGAAATATTTAACAGTTGAGTTACACTTTGTTACTGATGTTTATAAAAATACTTATCACATAGTACATTACTTGGAAGACTATTTATTATGTTAATTTTCCTAAAAAATTTACCAGTCGGAAATCTTTTCATGTGGGAAAACTATCTAGATCAAATGCATATGTTCATTATGTTATTGGTAATAGGTAATTTTGGATGAGTATTTTTATATGTTTTAGTTACAGAGTAAGACCCAATAACCATCTTCAGAAGGTAAAAGTTTCTGCTTATGTCTCTATATGTCTCTTTCAGTCTTATCTACTTAACTATTATAGCACAAATCTGTTAGGGATAAAAGGTCTTTTTCAACCCTCTTATTTAGAAAGTGTCTTTACATGTCTGGAATTTACTTTAAACTATGTCTCTTTTGCAAACATTTATAAATAGTTCAGGTCTATCTACAAACCTACATCAGCTCATGTTAGTCAATAATTCCTTGCATTCAGTAAATTAATGCCTCACTTCAAAGAAACCAATAAGTAAAAATCTGAATTTACAAAAAAAGTTATTAGAACATAATTACTTATTCACCTTAGTTATTAAAAAATCACCACATTTTTCTTTATATTTTCTCATGCTATTTAATGAGATGAGAAAAATAACTATGCTTCTGGAAAACCTATTGTGTAATTACTATTTTATAAAATTCTACTCACATCAGCTCTTGCCTATCTTCTGCTAGTTCTTAACTGAGCATTAAGAGTTTTCCTGTTTAAACACAGGTCAGATCATCTTACACGATGCTCAAATTCCCACGGATCTCTTTCCTCTAGGCCCTGCTACTGTTCTGTCTCCATCTCCTCTTACTCTCCCTTTGTTCACTCTGCTGGAAGTACATTGGTTTCCTTCTGTTTCTTGAACTTACTACACTACAGCTTGCACAAGTTTGTTTTCTCTGCCTAGAATATTCTACAAATACTTATATTGTTCAATCCCCTACTTCATTCAAGTCATTAAGCAAATGCTCTTTTTGGTGAGGTTTTCCCGCCCACTATATTGTAAAATTTCACTGATGTTTTCCACCTTGGCACCCTGACATTTACTATTTCTCTTCCTTGATTTGTTTGTTTGTTCTTGCCATTTATCATCATGTAACATGATATAATTTTACTTGTTTATGTTGCTTGCAGACTGAGTTCATTTCAGAATATATACCCCAACAAAGAATTTCCATCTGTTTTGTTCAATGCTGCACTCTCGATGCCTGAAAATTATCCTGACCCACAACAGTGTTTCAATAAACACGTGTTAAATGAATCCACAGTTAATATTCTGTAGATGACATGAAGTTAAGCATCGAGGCATTACTAGTTATTCTCCATCACAGGTCAGTATCCCATCTGTCCTCTTTCTGCACCTCTATCCTGCACCAAGCCCAGAAACTGACCTCTCTGACTACCTCACAGGCATACCCTTATCTACTGGCTTTCAGCTGTGTTCAGTCAGTGGGATAAACTGACAGGAAATTGAAGAGCAGGAAGAGACAGAGAGAGTTTTAGGTAATTACTCCCCTCATTCCCCTTCCTTTCTCACGGTAGGGATTCTGTTCTGGGATGCTGCTCAAGCTGCTTTTTTCTAAGGCTAAAACTCTTCCCCCTTGACTTCAGCTCTTTTAGATTCTAGAATGCTGTTGCCACTTTTTGTTCTGTCAGACCTGGGAGTGGTGATATCTCCAGCAGTTGTTAAATATTTCTTGTGGATTTTGTAAAACTGCTCCCATCTCTGCTAAGAATTTCTTTGTTACATTCTCTTTAAACTCATTTAACTTTCAGTTAAACCCTTTTGAGATTGCCATCTGTTTCCTGCCTGAATCTTGTCTGATAGAAATGCACTGGAATAATGAAAGTTAATATAAACAGCATAAAAAAGTCAATGTAACATTGAATTTAGAAGCAGTGTCAAGTCAGATTATCTCCGCATCCGATATCAGTGACTTACCGTGCAAATTTAGAAAAGTGCTTCAATACTCTGGGTCATCAATTTCTCCATTTATCAAATGAAGTTATTGGCTAAAAACACTGTTAAGTCCCTTTCAACTGTCTACTGCATATTAAGTTAGGCAAAGAAAAATATTAGAGCAATATGGTATGTGTGCTGGCTATCTTAACTTTGCTATTATAAATGTGCCAGAGACCCATTAATGTCTTGGGAAATATTGTCTGCAATTCTTCACTCCAATTTTGGGTTGGTATCATATTTCACGGTAGGAGGAATCTACTTTCCTACAACTTGACTTTGGGATTGGCCATGTTACCTGTTTGGGCCAATAAAATGTTGAGTGTGATGAGAAAAGAGTTGTTAAATGCTCCTGGAAAAGTTGGCTTGACCTCTTGTGCACCAGGGGCCTGCCATGAGAATAACATGACTCAAGTAGCCACTGGTCCAAGGCAAATCTCGGAACATATGAAGCAGATTTAAATTCAAGTAGAAATTTGAAGGTAAAAGCAGTCAATCTGTACCCCGAGGCAGATCTGTCTTACCTAACAACAATACTGTCGTGGAAAAAATATATGCCTGTAATTTTAAGCTATTGATATTTTAAGATTGTTATGCAGCAAAAACTTACCAATGCATTATTCTTCCTTTCTTAAAATGTTACTAAATGAAAAATTAATAGGTTAAAATTAAATTCAAGAGAGAATTGCATGTTTAAGTAAATTAGAGAAAACAACAATAAAAGAAAGTGGCAAAACAAGGAGGATTTCTGCTTCTGACTATGAGAAATTAACTGGTGTTAGGCTTTTCCTTTACTACTAACAATTTAAAAATTGGACCACATATGTGAAACAGCTGTTTTTAAACCCAGGACTGACTACAGGAAAGGTAAAACTGTGATTCGTAAGAGAATAAACATATTAGATAAATCCTCCAATTTTGCCTTGACTTTCTGCCTGAAGGCTCTTTCAAGATAACACTGAAAGAAACAAGCAGAGCACAATCTCCATCGAGGAGAAGTATGATTTGGGAAGGCAGAAATGGCTGAGATGTGTGGGCTAAAGAACCAGAGATAAGGGAGCTATGCAGAGAAAGAACTCCAGAAATATCCATAAGGATTTGTTAAAAACTAGCCAAATACAAATCTGCACATACATGAGTTGAGATTCCACAAGTCTGAGCTAAGAACAACTGTAGGGAGGAGAACATTTTCTAAGAAGCCATGCACCAAACAATTATTCAGCTGGGCTTAGAATTGTTGTAGTTTTTATAGGCCAAACTCAAGATATCTCACTAAATACTTGGAACTGTTTATTAACAGTGGTCTCAGATGGTCATATCTTTGTAGTGGGCTAAATTACTCCTAAAGTAAAGATACACTAGATTCATGTTAACTTTTTTTTTTTTTTCGAGACAGCGTCTAGCTTTGTCTCCCAGGTTGGAGTACAGTGGTGCCATCATGACTCACTGTAGCCTCTATGTCCTGGGCTCAAGCCCTGTTAATTTTATATATATACATATATTTTGTAGTGATGTGGCCTTTCCATATATACAGGCTGGTCTTGGACTCCTGGACTCAAGTGATTCAACTGCCTTGGCCTCCTAAAGTGTTGGGATTACAGGCAGGAGCCACTGTGCCTGGCCCTAACAAAAATTTTCAAAAAGGATATCAAAGAATCTACTTGACCTGTGATTGACATAAATACCTCCTGATATGGTTTGTCTGTGTCCTGACCCAAATCTCATCTTGAATTGTAGCTCTTATAATTCCTACATGTTGTGGGAGGGATTTGGTGGGAGGTGATTGAATCACGGGGTTGGGTCTTTCCTGTGCTGTTCTTGTGATAGTGAATAAGTTTCACTATATCTGATGGTTTTACAAAGGGGAGTCACCTGACACAAGCTCTCTTGTCCGACACCATGCAAGAGGTGACTTTGTTCCTCCTTTGCCTTTCGCCATGACTGTGAGGCCTCCCCAGCCACATGAAACTGTGAGTCAATTAAATCTCTTATCTTTGTAAATTACCCAGTCTTGGATATGTCTTTATTAGCAGCATGAGAACAGAATAATACACCTCCTAAAACAAACTTCAATGTCCTTTAACATAATAGAACAAAATCCAGTCAACAATGAAATGTTCACAGTGTCTGTGTCTGTTACTTAATAATAATGATAATAATAATAAAATACTACACCTGTGAAGTAGCAACATTTTAAGACCAAAAACTAAAAGTATATGACTCAATAAAAATACATCCAAAATTGAGAAAGATGATGGAATTTAGACAAATCTTAAAATATGCTCAAAGATTTAAAGTAAAATTTGAACATAATGAGAGAAAAGTAAAATATAAAACAATTAAAGAGAAATAAAATCTACAATGTCTGAAATAAAAATTCACCAATGGGATTAATTATAGACTACATAATGGAGAAAAAAAGTATGATTGAACTTGAAAGCACAGCAATGGGAACTATGCAAAATGAAGCAAAGAGAGGAAAAAGACTGAAAATAGTAGCAGAGTCTCATTGTTTAGGACAATACCAAGTTTGCCTAACATATCAATTTGTACCATGTGGATGGAGGATAGAGGTAAAAACAAATAGGCAGATATGGAAAAAACAAAGTGAAAAGTTAAGAGCAGAAAACGTTTTAAATTTAATAAAAACTATAAATCTATAGATACAAAAAAAAAAAAAAAAAACTCAAAGAAAAGCAAGTAGGATAAACACAAAGAAAACCACTCCTAAGAACATCATAATGAAATTGAAAGCAACTAGTGTCAAACAGAATATTTTTGTTCTTTTCTTTTTTCTTTATTTGAGACAGGCTATTCCTCTGTTGCCCAGGCTGGAGTGCAGTGGGAGGACCTTGGCTTGCTGTAACATCTACGTCTCTGGCTCAAGAGACCCTCCTACCTCATCCTGCCAAGTAGCTGAGATTACAGGTGTGCAACACCACACTCATATAATTTCTTTTTTTTTTTTTTTTTGAGATGGAGTCTCACTCTGTTGCCCAGGCTGGAGTGCTGTGGTACAATCTTGGATTACTCCAACGTCTGCCTCCCAAGTAGCTGGGATTACAGTCATATGCCACCATACCAGGCTAATTTTTTGTGTTTTTAGTAGAGACAGGGTTGTGCCATGTTGGCCAGGCTTGTCTCAAACTCCTGATCTCAAGCAATCCACCAACCTCGGCCTCCCAGAGTGCTGGGATTATAGGTGTGAGTCACCGCACCCAGCCCAGATAATGTTTTTAAAATTTTTGTAGTGACCAGGTCTCACCATATTGCCTTGACTGGTCTCGAACTCCTGGACTCCAGTGATTCTCCCATCTTAGCCTCCCAAAGTGCTGGGATTACAGGTGTGAGCCACTGTGCCTGACTAACGATGATATTTTTAAAGTAGCCAGAGGTAAATGACTTCCATACAAAGGGACAAAGATGAGAATTCACAGACACATTGTAGAAAATTATACAGTCAGGAAAGAATGGGGAATATTTTTGAAGTGCTAGGGAAAACAAACAAACAAATCATTTTCCAACAGTTGTTCTCTTTTTCCCCACTGCCCGATGTGCTTTGCTGAGGTTCAAAGACTGTTTCTATAGGAAGAAATGTTTTATTAACATTCTGGTGTTATTACTTGCCTTATGAAATTATAGAAACATCGTAGTGTATATTTTCACAAATTGCAGATTAGTGCAGCAATAAATATTCATTACACTTAAATAAATTTATTAATAGGTAGACATTTTAATACTTTTACCTTCTATTGTAGAGGGAAAATATATTTTCTTCCCATGTTAGTTTCATGACGGAGGCCCCTATAACAAAAGACAGATTAACAAGAGAAAAGCATATGAATTTATTTAATATAAGCTTATGTGACAGAGGAGTCTTAAGAACTGAAGACCCAAAGAAAAAGGCTAATGTGTATTTTTGTGTCTAGGTTTATTGAAGAGTGTACAGGTGTGCAGAAATGTGATTGGAGGACAAAATTTTAGGATCTAATGCTAAGAAACTGAGGGGAACTTAGGAAGTCTTGCTAGTTCAGATTTTTCTCTGTGTTCCTATGTCTTCAGGGATAAACATGTTTTTTTTTGTTTTGTTTTGTTTTCCTCAGGGTACTGGGAGGGCACCTCTAGAATGGAAGTCTTCTGTCCTGCTTCAAGGGAAAAAGGAGAGAAAGACAAAGGGTGATCTTTCTAGGTTTTACAGCCTACTTTGGGAGACAAGGGATACGGAAGGGCGAGAGTGGACTTTCTACTTTTACTATTCTCTCAAATGCCAACATGCTATATCTTGGGGTAGCATGTCCTAAACCCCGAACTAACTACCAAATTTACTTTTTAAATGTTATCTTTTCCCACAGGTATATTCTAAACAAAATTTATATTTTTCTAAGTAAAATCCTCACAGAATTATGCAGCAAATTTCTCACAACTTTATCTGGGGCTGACAATAAGGTAATGGTTGTAGCAAAAATCAAAAACAATTGTGCATCTGAACTCGAGTTACAGATGAAGCTGGTGCAACTCCAAATGGAAGCTGTGCTCCGATTTGTATAATTGAGAGACACAAGAGCTAGTGATTAAAAACTGAAAGAATAAGAATAACCCAATGTGAATTAGACTGGAACACAGAGAGTGACATTAAAAGCATAGAATTAGGAGAATGAGAATGAATGCTCAACAAAGGCTTTTCACCATTGTCAAGAAAGCCACTGAAATATTCTCTCTGTGGGACATTTGTAGCAATAGCTAGCCTTGTACTAATGGAATAACAATGCATAAAAGTCATAAAACAGAACAAAGGTGCAACTTACCAGAAGATGTATGCTCAGTATGCAAAACTCCAGGAAAAATACGGTCTTAACTACATGCTTCAAAAGGTAGCACATCAATCTTTAAATAGAGAATACAAAGTAAATAATTCGGAGAACATTTCTTAAACAGATAAAACAAAGTCATAAGAATAAGAACTTCATTTGCCAGTGTTTCCATATGGAATACTATGGAAAGAAAGGAGAAAATAGAAAGCTTTATAATTTATGTATTAATAAGAGACATACCCCCAGGTACTTAGATCTTCATATTTTAAAAGAGGCTTGTTTTTGTATAAAGCAGAGCTATCACACAAAAAATATTAGTAAAGTATATCCCTTTCTTTAAATGTGGAGAGAAAAAAAAAACTATAAGTTTGCTAAAATAACAAGAATTAACATGTTATTTATGTCAATTGAGTATTTCCAATAAAATGGATGGTATTGTTAGTTACTGTATTTATGTCTTTATTCATTTATGTTTGACAAATTAAACAAACAAAAGGTGGATGGTTACTGGTGACGCAGGCTGGTTTCAACTACAGCTGAATTCACTGCATGCATTATGAGAATCACTGAGGTGCTTTTGTGCTTTGAGTTTTAATATTGCCACATGAAAATGGGGCATCAGAAAATGTGTCAAATGTTGAAACCATTTCTTTCTGTCTTTCATCTGGTTTTGTCTCCAAATTGGAGGATGCTCAAAGGACTACATTAAACAAAATTGGGATTTCTATTCTATCCTGACTTCACACTGCTCCTTCCTTAAGAACAGAAAGAGTTGCAGTCCATTGCAATTTACATTTGATTTCAATTTAATTTATTTTGGTTTTGCCCTTCTTTAGTTATAAGCTAGTCAAATAATTAGCTAAATATGAATAATATGTCATTTCACATCACAGCTAGCAGAACTTCTACTTAACACTGAGACTCACCATCTCTTTCTTTCAAGAGTTACTACTGTTTTGTTAGTTGTTACATAAAGCTCTGACTGGCATCAACCTATTTTTCCTGCAGAATTTCAAGGATTGTGGAAAGGCCATATAAAAATACATTTGAAAAATATGAATAATTTAATAAACATGGAAATGAATAAACAGTTTACATACAAATTAGCATAAGGATACATAAATTTATAGGTAAGTCAATGAATGTAAGTTAAAATAGCACCATATAATTTGGAAAAAATTAAAAAACATTAATAATTTCCAGTATTACCTTTGTCAAAGAAAATTATCAGAATTTTTTAAAGTTAAAATTTCATATATTTCTAGACTCAGAAATCCATACCTAAGATTGTCTCCTACTTGCTAAAGAAATAATTAAAATACATTTATTTCTACAAAGTTGTTACTAGCCAGAACTTAAAACAACCTAATTAATCTATGAAATTCAGTGCAAAAATATCTTATGCAATGATTGTAGATAATTACGTAGAAAACTATAAAAACAAGACAAAATATGTCAATGAAATAAGAGTAATAATAGAGGTCCTGTTAGAAATAATTTTGCCAAAGAAGTTCAGAGCTAGGATAAAAAGCCAAGTTTAGAGGGTAATATTTCTATTCAATCCTTCATTCATTCTTATGACATTAAGGGTGAAGTTTTATTTATTAATTCATTCATTTTTATCATCTATACACTTTTTAAACTGTTATTTATTACAGGCACTAGACTAGCTGGTGCTCATAAAAAAGAAATTAACTCTTTTGTTTTTTAATTGATAGTTTTTGCAGAGTCTCAGCAACTGCATTTGGGGCCTATATACAAATTAAGGAACAAAAAATGACCTGTCCTTGAAGAATTGCAAAAGGATACCTGTTCTGGGTATATCAATGAAAAGGAAAGGTCTCTTCTGGTAGATGTAACCACATCGCTCAGGGAACACAATTGGCAAGGAAGGCAGAGGCTGCATTACAGCTCTTGCTTCTACTCCATTGGCCAGGCACTGTTACGTAGAACATACCCTGACAATCTTGTTCAGAGAAACTAGAACGTGGAAGACATTGCTGAAAATATAGAAATGTAATTGAATCCATTTACTTTTATATTTTCTATATAACCTTACTCACATGTGTTGAAGAGAGCAAATGCATTGGCATGGCAATTAGAAACTATTTCAGAATCTTCTGGATAATTTGGAATCTGGTTCTCCATCATTGCTCAAGCAAGTAACTGTACAATGTTTAATGAAAGGTAAGCAATAACTTTGTTCTAGGTTGGGGCTACAGCAGAGCAAAAAATGTTTGTGTGCAGTCTGTTTAGAGTTTAAGAGCAGTGTGAAGACAGCAAAACATGCATTCTAATGACCTTGACTGAATTGATCAAGTTGTAATAGTAGCCGTGATCAAACAAGATAATTTCCACAGTCACTTTGAAACTTTTGATATCAACTGGGGAAAAATATTTTGATGAAACTAACTCTAAACCCTATTTGCTTCCTTTCTCAGTTGTTGTATTCCATAAGATATGAATTTGATAATTGGACACATTTTGTTGAGTATTGGGGTGGCAAAGAGCAAAAAAAAAAAAAAAAATGACCTGGTTTAAACAGTCTTTAGGATATTTTTCTGTTTTTTTTTTTTTTTTTTTTTTTTTTCTTTCACATTGTTCAGGTATGTTATCTAAGGGGTTTATTTGAAAAGTACTTTTATTTTACTTTATTTTGATTACAGTTTGGTAGTATTATAGAATAATTGAAGATGCAGAAATAGCAAAAGAGCAAAAGGATGGTTACTAAACAGAAGGAAATCAGTAGCTTTTGTTTCATCAGCAAAGAGAGCTCATTTCAGAAATCAATTATGGCTTGCATACATATCTGCAATCAGTGCTTCTTTAATCTGAAATCCTTAATGAACCCCTAAGAATATTGCTTCCTTGTGATTTAATCAATGGAAAGAAGTACATGGTAAACAAGCTTCCTTTCCTTGTATCTTTTATAACTTATTAAGAAAAAGTTTTGCATTTTGCGTTTGTTTTAACTTTATGCCATTGTGAGTTTTGGTACTTTGATTATTTTAAAATAGTCTAAAAAAGGATTTCTACTGAGACATTGACATTAAATTTTCTTATTAGCCATCAATATACATAAAATCAGATTGTGATTTTATACATAAAATACATAAAGAAAACTTCATGGGCATCTGTTTTATGAATCGTTACATTTACATGTTAAAATTGTGCTGCAAATGAAATCAAATGGAATGATAATGATTTTCTTTCAATACTAATAAGAACTGAACATTTTTTTACAATTGAATAATTATAGTTCAACACAAAATGAGAAGTAAATTAAAGTTAAAGTTAAAGGAGTCAAGAAGTTTAACTAACAATTCTATCTACTAATTCAAGTTACTAGATGGAGAAGAAGCTATAAAGATACAGCTGATAAGAACTCGGCTTAAAAGCTATGCTTTCTCTTTAAATTCACATAAATTAAAAATATCAATAAAGAAACAAGGTAAGAATTATTTCATTTCTTTTAATATCTTTATTGATTGAAGTTATGATATACTAAAAAGTAATTAGTATAGTTTTTGACATTCCACATTTGTAAATTCAATTTGAGAGGCAGATATGTATGCATATATTTATATATCACTTACAGTATCAAAGTGAATTCAACCCTAACTTACTTTTGTAAATTCTAGTTAAAAGAAAAATTCAAAACTAAAGCTAATATTTATTAAACATTTACACCATCTAAATATTTTGTACAAATTGAATCATCCTAAGTATCACAATGCTATTATAAACTTCACGTTCAAAATGAGAAATCTAAGGCACAAAAAGGGGTTAAAAAATTGCCCAAGATTACACAGTGAGCAAATGGCTCCTTAAAACACCTATGCAACTGGACTTCAAGACATTATGTTCCAACCAGGATGCTATTCTTTTGTAACCACAGTACAATATTCTCAATATATTACAACAGTAATTTTTTAGGCAAACACAGTATTGATGAAAAAGGTCTTTGACATGAATATCCTGTTTTCATCAAATATTAAGCACCATATGGAACCATAAGGCAAACTCCTGAAACTCTTCAAACTTGCTTTTCATTTTTTTCCCAATAGAGTCAGACATAAGTAAAGAATCCATGATTGAATTATTTTTATGTACTGCCAAAGCATTTTTCCATACAATGTTGCTATGGACTAAAGTAGATAAATTTCTACATTTTGATGTCCTTTTAGAAGGAAGAAAGAAAAAGGTTTTCTCTTTTAAGCAGTGTATTTGGGTGATGGAGACCTGTTAATAGCACTCAGGTCTTATGACTCTTCTGTGGTCCAGGCCCTTGCTAGGCCAGGGAAGTTTAAAAAGCTCGAGAGGAATAAGTCTATTATAACAGATATTCTTTCACTCTTCCATATAATTGTCCTCCACTTACTGCTTCCTCTTTCCTTTCTCTTCTTTTTCCCTTTTATCTTTTTCAATGTCTTCTTATAACGTTTTCTTTTCCTTTCCATTCTACTGGTATTATATCTTAGCTCCTATGGTGGGTATACAGTATTTGTTTCAGTTGAAACTACATGCAAAGCATTATAAAAAATACTGTGATGGACCATACTGCTTGATAATTTAATTTTGTCCTAAAAATAATTATTATTTCGGGACATTTTAAATAAAACTAGTTCTAGTGCTAATTTCTTTATATTTCTGAAATAATTTTCATAAGAATATCTTCTTTTTAATAATACACTCTAATAAACACTTTAATGAAGAAAAATAATAGGTTAATCGACATCCCAAGGCTTCACAATTACTTAGTCACTGCACATGAAATAGAACTTAGATTCTCAGCTATTCCTCAGCCTGTGATCTCTCTGCTACATTTTTCCATGGGCACTAAAGGTGAGCTGACTCAATAAAATCATTAAATTGCTATCATGTGCTAGGTACTCTTCATGTTAACAAAGATATATATGATATTTCTGCGTGTAATTAGAAACCACAAATATTATCATCCATAACTCTGAGTTTAGTACAAGTTAGTGTACACTTATTGTTCATAGAGGTTTTGAGAATCAATGAGGGATTCCTTGCACCAAAATATTTCCATCAGTGCTTCTCTGCAGGCCCTAAAATTAGAGTCATTATTTCTACAGTTGAAGATTTATAAGTTTTTGAGAAGTCCCCATGTCCCTCAACTCATTAGAAACATATTGTTTAATTCTTTAATAGACAGCTAGGACTTTAGTGGATACAACCTGAGATGGATACCTGGTAATTTATAGAAGACTCCACAAAAACTGAGAAAATAGCACAGCACAGAAAGGAGAGAAAGAGGTGGGAAGGAGAGGCCCAGAGACAAATTTCATGCTCATCACACTTTTAATTAGAGCTGATTTAGTTGCCAGTCTTACTTCATGTCTGACTCTTCTCATTGGAGAATAGCATCATTCACTTTTAGAGAATTGTGTAATTCACTTGCTCTCTAGCTTGCAATCAATACCAGATGTTTTTCTGAATTACTTCTCTTTTTTTTTTTTTGAAATTGACCAGTATTCTCACAAAGTCCCCGTTTGAAAGTCCTGCTATCCTAAGGACTGAGCAATGAAAAAGCCAACAGCTTTGTCTATTAGGCTTTCCCTCATTCAGGCATATCTGTGCCTCCAAGTTTTCACATTAATTTATTCGTTGATCCCATTAGTCATTCATTTAAGAAACATATTTTGATCTAGAATATACCATGGGGGAAAATGAATACTGTTCTTATAATTACAAACACACACACACACAATTAAAAATACATATGTATATTTACAAACATATATATATGTAGACAGATGGAGAGATTTGTAAGTTATTGAGCTCAATATGATAATTTTGTATACCTTCTATGTTATTTGGTGACTCAAGATAAAAGGCATGTCCTTTTGTGAATCTAATTGCTATGCCTGCCATTCATCTGAGCTGTTCTGTAGTATTATCTGTCACTAATGCATTCTCCCAGTACTTCACCAGGCAACTACCTTCTGCTAATCTAATCAAATAATTTAAGCTATGATGCTAATGACTAATGCAATCTTTATGTGGAAATTAACAATCCTAGATACTGTTAGGTTTATCATAGACTCACAGGAGGTTAAACCTAGACAGCTAAATATGTTCTTATATATTGTCTCCTATAACCACATACTACACATGGAGATAATGATGTTCAGAGGGGCTTTTGTAAGATTGCTGGGGGCCAGGACAACAATCTGGGTCTCAATTACCAGTTCTTTGGTCATTGAATTAAATTTAAAGCTCTTAGTAGGTCATTTAATTCCTAAGCCCAAGGAGTTTTCTATGGAGATTTTAGGTATCATGATTGAAAGGCATATTGGAAAAGAAGAAGGTATTTTTAACTAAAACGGTCTTTAAAATCACACAACATAGAAAACACCACTTGCCCTGCTTTCACCAAATATGAGAAGGGTGTATTGTTAGTTTATTAGTTTCTTCTCTTCTGAGAGACACTACCAAGTGCTTTGAATATTGTCCTTATTTGAGTTAGTAAATTGCCAAAATACTGTATTTCAGTGTTAATGATTTTACTTATTTTGATATGATATCTGAGTGCAATTAGTATTGAGGCAGCAGATTTCCCATACATCTGACTAGAGATTAAACCATTGAATTTATTGAACCTCACTATCTGGGGTTAGGAACTTAGTGTCCTACAGGAAAACAAATCTTCAAGTTTCCTAAATAGAAAAAGGAGTTCACATTTCAATGTAGACTGGCATATCTTTCTTAAATAGAAAATATGGTCTCTGACATTAAAATGAAAAGTCTGCACACATAATATTATTTACACTACAGTAAAATGTTTTGTTGTCAAGCATTACAAATTCAGATTGCATGGCTTCCTTATTGAGTCTGTACTCTTTCTCTGATCAAATACTTTTATACCCAGTGTCACTTAAAAGAAGGCAGCATTTGAATCTTTGTGTATTTTCCTAGCAGCTAAACAAGCTTCAAAAGCAAAGCAAAGCAGTGACCTTGAATTGTACCCTTTGCCATAATAAAATAATGTTTATTTTTTTTACCCTGGTAGACAGTTTGCAAGATGTAATATTTCTCTTTTATATTCAGATCCTAAGTCAGATGCATTTCCTCTGGAAATATTTTTCAAAAAGAGCTTAAGAAAGTTTTCTAAAAAATAAAAAAAACCCCACATACTTTATACTTTTAAAATTTATGCCCAAAGCAGCAAAGGTAAGAGTTCAGGATGTAATTAACTTAAAATATACCCTGGAACATATCTGACTCATCATGCTTTAATGAGTATCCATAAGTAGGTGATCTCTGCAAAAATAAAACAGAATACTGATTACAGTGGCCTTGACTCCTACCTGAATAGAAAATGTGTAGGGTGTATTCCTGGAGGAAGTTTTAATGTCATGGAACAGAAATTTCAAAAAAAAAAAACACTTGGCAATTTAATTTTCTTGGCTTGCCAAGGGGTAAGAAAAAGATAGGTCAATAAGATGTTAGTATATAGCAAAGAAATAGTTTCTTCCTATCACAGAAATTAAGAAATATAAAACATTCAGTGCTTGTTTAGAATAAAAAGATTTTGTCTCTCACACACAGAGTAATATTTTGTATTTAAAAAACTAGAATTAAGATGGAGGAACTGTGGTCTCATATACCCACAGATTTAAAGTGACACAATTGGGGAGCAAGATGGCCGAATAGGAACAGCTCCAGTCTCCAACTCCCAGCGCGAACGACACAGAAGACCGGTGATTTCTGCATTTTCAACTGAGGTACTGGGTTCATCTCACTGGGGAGTGCCGGACGATCGGTGCTGGTCAGCTGCTGCAGCCCGACCAGCGAGAGCTGAAGCAGGGCGAGGCATTGCCTCACCTGGGAAGCGCAAGGGGGAAGGGAATCCCTTTTCCTAGCCAGGGGAACAGAGACACACAACACCTGGAAAATCGGGTAACTCCCACCCCAATACTGCGCTTTAAGCAAATAGGCACACCAGGAGATCATATCCCACACCTGGCCGGGAGGGTCCCACGCCCACGGAGCCTCCCTCATTGCTAGCACAGCAGTCTGTGATCTACCGGCAAGGCAGCAGCGAGGCTGGGGGAGGGGCGCCCACCATTGCTGAGGCTTAAGTAGGTAAACAAAGCTGCTGGGAAGCTCGAACTGGGTGGAGCTCACAGCAGCTCAAGGAAACCTGCCTGTCTCTGTAGACTCCACCTCTGGGGACAGGGCACAGTAAACAATAACAAACACAGCAGAAGCCTCTGCAGACGCAAACGACTCTGTCTGACAGCTTTGAAGAGAGCAGTGGATCTCCCAACACGGAGGTTGAGATCTGAGAAGGGACAGACTCCCTGCTCAAGTGGGTCCCTGACCCCTGAGTAGCCTAACTGGGAGACATCCCCCACTAGGGGCAGTCTGACACCCCACACCTCACAGGGTGGAGTACACCCCTGAGAGGAAGCTTCCAAAGCAAGAATCAGACAGGTACACTCGCTGTTCAGAAATATCCTATCTTCTGCAGCCTCTGCTGCTGATACCCAGGCAAACAGGGTCTGGAGTGGACCTCAAGCAATCTCCAACAGACCTAGAGCTGAGGGTCCTGACTGTTAGAAGGAAAACTATCAAACAGGAAGGACACCTACACCAAAACCCCATCAGTACATCACCATCATCAAAGACCAGAGGCAGATAAAACCACAAAGATGGGGAAAAAGCAGGGCAGAAAAGCTGGAAATTCAAAAAATAAGAGTGAATCTCCCCCGGCAAAGGAGCGCAGCTCATCGCCAGCAACGGATCAAAGCTGGACGGAGAATGACTTTGACGAGATGAGAGAAGAAGGCTTCAGTCCATCAAATTTCTCAGAGCTAAAGGAGGAATTACGTACCCAGCGTAAAGAAACTAAAAATCTTGAAAAAAAAGTGGAAGAATTGATGGCTAGAGTAATTAATGCAGAGAAGGTCATAAACGAAATGAAAGAGATGAAAACCATGACACGAGAAATACGTGACAAATGCACAAGCTTCAGTAACCGACTCGATCAACTGGAAGAAAGAGTATCTGCGATTGAGGATCAAATGAATGAAATGAAGCGAGAAGAGAAACCAAAAGAAAAAAGAAGAAAAAGAAATGAACAAAGCCTGCAAGAAGTATGGGATTATGTAAAAAGACCAAATCTACGTCTGATTGGGGTGCCTGAAAGTGAGGGGGAAAATGGAACCAAGTTGGAAAACACTCTTCAGGATATCATCCAGGAGAACTTCCCCAACCTAGTAGGGCAGGCCAACATTCAAATCCAGGAAATACAGAGAACGCCACAAAGATACTCCTTGAGAAGAGCAACTCCAAGACACATAATTGCCAGATTCACCAAAGTTGAAATGAAGGAAAAAATCTTAAGGGCAGCCAGAGAGAAAGGTCGGGTTACCCACAAAGGGAAGCCCATCAGACTAACAGCAGATCTCTCGGCAGAAACTCTCCAAGCCAGAAGAGAGTGGGGGCCAATATTCAACATTCTTAAAGAAAAGAATTTTAAACTCAGAATTTCATATCCAGCCAAACTAAGTTTCATAAGTGAAGGAGAAATAAAATCCTTTACAGATAAGCAAATGCTTAGAGATTTTGTCACCACTAGGCCTGCCTTACAAGAGACCCTGAAGGAAGCACTAAACATGGAAAGGAACAACCGGTACCAGCCATTGCAAAAACATGCCAAAATGTAAAGACCATCGAGGCTAGGAAGAAACTGCATCAACTAACGAGCAAAATAACCAGTTAATATCATAATGGCAGGATCAAGTTCACACATAACAATCTTAACCTTAAATGTAAATGGACTAAATGCTCCAATTAAAAGACACAGACGAGCAAACTGGATAAAGAGTCAAGACCCATCAGTCTGCTATATTCAGGAGACCCATCTCACACGCAGAGACATACATAGGCTCAAAATAAAGGGATGGAGGAAGATTTACCAAGCAAATGGAGAACAAAAAAAAGCGGGGGTTGCAATACTAGTCTCTGATAAAACAGACTTTAAACCATCAAAGATCAAAAGAGACAAAGAAGGCCATTACATAATGGTAAAGGGATCAATTCAACAGGAAGAACTAACTATCCTAAATATATATGCACCCAATACAGGAGCACCCAGATTCATAAAGCAAGTCCTTAGAGACTTACAAAGAGACTTAGACTCCCATACAATAATAATGGGAGACTTCAACACTCCACTGTCAACATTAGACAGATCAAGGAGACAGAAAGTTAACAAAGATATCCAGGAATTGAACTCATCTCTGCAGCAAGCAGACCTAATAGACATCTACAGAACTCTCCACCCCAAATCAACAGAATATACATTCTTCTCAGCACCACATCGTACTTACTCCAAAATTGACCATGTAATTGGAAGTAAATCACTCCTCAGCAAATGTACAAGAACAGAAATTATAACAAACTGTCTCTCAGACCACAGTGCAATCAAACTAGAACTCAGGACTAAGAAACTCAATCAAAACCGCTCAACTACATGGAAACTGAACAACCTGCTCCTGAATGACTACTGGGTACATAACGAAATGAAGGCAGAAATAAAGATGTTCTTTGAAACCAATGAGAACAAAGATACAACATACCAGAATCTCTGGGACACATTTAAAGCAGTGTGTAGAGGGAAATTTATAGCACTAAATGCCCACAAGAGAAAGCAGGAAAGATCTAAAATTGACACTCTAACATCGCAATTAAAAGAACTAGAGAAGCAAGAGCAAACACATTCGAAAGCTAGCAGAAGGCAAGAAATAACTAAGATCAGAGCAGAACTGAAGGAGATAGAGACACAAAAAACCCTCCAAAAAATCAATGAATCCAGGAGTTGGTTTTTTGAAAAGATCAACAAAATTAACAGACCACTAGCAAGACTAATAAAGAAGAAAAGAGAGAAGAATCAAATCGACGCAATTAAAAATGATAAAGGGGATATCACCACTGACCCCAAAGAAATACAAACTACCATCAGAGAATACTATAAACACCTCTATGCAAATAAACTGGAAAATCTAGAAGAAATGGATAATTTCCTGGACACTTACACTCTTCCAAGACTAAACCAGGAAGAAGTTGAATCCCTGAATAGACCAATAGCAGGCTCTGAAATTGAGGCAATAATTAATAGCCTACCAACCAAAAAAAGTCCAGGACCAGATGGATTCACAGCTGAATTCTACCAGAGGTACAAGGAGGAGTTGGTACCATTCCTTCTGAAACTATTCCAATCAATAGAAAAAGAGGGAATCCTCCCTAACTCATTTTATGAGGCCAACATCATCCTGATACCAAAGCCTGGCAGAGACACAACTAAATAAGAGAATTTAGACCAATATCCCTGATGAACATCGATGCAAAAATCCTCAATAAAATACTGGCAAACCGGATTCAGCAACACATCAAAAAGCTTATCCACCATGATCAAGTGGGCTTCATCCCTGGGATGCAAGGCTGGTTCAACATTCGCAAATCAATAAACATAATCCAGCATATAAACAGAACCAAAGACAAGAACCACATGATTATCTCAATAGATGCAGAAAAGGCTTTTGACAAAATTCAACAGCCCTTCATGCTAAAAACGCTCAATAAATTCGGTATTGATGGAACGTACCTCAAAATAATAAGAGCTATTTATGACAAACCCACAGCCAATATCATACTGAATGGGCAAAAACTGGAAAAATTCCCTTTGAAAACTGGCACAAGACAGGGATGCCCTCTCTCACCACTCCTATTCAACATAGTGTTGGAAGTTCTGGCTAGGGCAATTAGGCAAGAAAAAGAAATCAAGGGTATTCAGTTAGGAAAAGAAGAAGTCAAATTGTCCCTGTTTGCAGATGACATGATTGTATATTTAGAAAACCCCATTGTCTCAGCCCAAAATCTCCTTAAGCTGATAAGCAACTTCAGCAAAGTCTCAGGATACAAAATTAATGTGCAAAAATCACAAGCATTTTTATACACCAGTAACAGACAAACAGAGAGCCAAATCAGGAATGAACTTCCATTCACAATTGCTTCAAAGAGAATGAAATACCTAGGAATCCAACTTACAAGGGATGTAAAGGACCTCTTCAAGGAGAACTACAAACCACTGCTCAGTGAAATAAAAGAGGACACAAACAAATGGAAGAACATACCATGCTCATGGATAGGAAGAATCAATATCGTGAAAATGGCCATACTGCTCAAGGTAATTTATAGATTCAATGCCATCCCCATCAAGCTACCAATGAGTTTCTTCACAGAATTGGAAAAAACTGCTTTAAAGTTCATATGGAACCAAAAAAGAGCCCGCATCTCCAAGACAATCCTAAGTCAAAAGAACAAAGCTGGAGGCATCATGCTACCTGACTTCAAACTATACTACAAGGCTACAGTAACCAAAACAGCATGGTACTGGTACCAAAACAGAGATATAGACCAATGGAACAGAACAGAGTCCTCAGAAATAATACCACACATCTACAGCCATCTGATCTTTGACAAACCTGAGAGAAACAAGAAATGGGGAAAGGATTCCCTATTTAATAAATGGTGCTGGGAAAATTGGCTACCCATAAGTAAAAGCTGAAACTGGATCCTTTCCTTACTCCTTATACGAAAATTAATTCAAGATGGATTAGAGACTTAAATGTTAGACCTAGTACCATAAAAATCCTAGAGGAAAACCTAGGTAGTACCATTCAGGACATAGGCATGGGCAAAGACTTCATGTCTAAAACACCAAAAGCAACGGCAGCAAAAGCCAAAATTGACAAATGGGATCTCATTAAACTAAAGAGCTTCTGCACAGCAAAAGAAACTACCATCAGAGTGAACAGGCAACCTACAGAATGGGAGAAAATTTTTGCAATCTACTCATCTGACAAAGGGCTAATATCCAGAACCTACAAAGAACTCAAACAAATTTACAAGAAAAAAACAAACAACCCCATCAAAAAGTGGGCAAAGGATATGAACAGACATTTCTCAAAAGGAGACATTCATACAGCCAACGGACACATGAAAAAATGCTCATCATCACTGGCCATCAGAGAAATGCAAATCAAAACCACAATGAGATACCATCTCACACCAGTTAGAATGGCGATCATTAAAAAGTCAGGAAACAACAGGTGCTGGAGAGCATGTGGAGAAATAGGAACGCTTTTACACTGTTGGTGGGATTGTAAACTAGTTCAACCATTTGGGAAAACAGTATGGCGATTCCTCAAGGATCTAGAACTAGATGTACCATATGACCCAGCCATCCCATTACTGGGTATATACCCAAAGGATTATAAATTATGCTGCTATAAAGACACATGCACACGTATGTTTATTGTAGCACTATTCACAATAGCAAAGACTTGGAATCAACCCAAATGTCCATCAGTGACAGATTGGATTAAGAAAATGTGGCATATATACACCATGGAATACTATGCAGCCATCAAAAAGGATGAGTTTGTGTCCTTTGTAGGGACATGGATGCAGCTGGAAACCATCATTCTTAGCAAACTATCACAAGAACAGAAAACCAAACACCGCGTGTTCTCACTCATAGGTGGGAACTGAACAATGAGATCACTTGGACTTGGGAAGGGGAACATCACACACCGGGGCCTATCATGGGGAGGGGGGACGGGGGAGGGATTGCATTGGGAGTTATACCTGATGTAAATGACGAGTTGATGGGTGCAGCACACCAACATGGCACAAGTATACATATGTAACAAACCTGCACGTTATGCACATGTACCCTACAAATTAAAGTATAATAATAATAAATTAAAAAAAAAGAAGAAGAAAAAAAAATAAATAAAGTGACACAATTGATGCATTATTTAAGTCTCATTGTTTGGCAATCTTTCCATAGTTCTTTTTGTAGAAAATACAGTAATATGCATGAGTCCATCAGCATACCCTTGAATACACCCATTGTCTATGCCGTATCAAGTGTTGGTACTAAGAGCTTTTAAATGTTTAGGACATTATGTTTTAAAAATATGGCATTCTTTTATTTGTAATGTACACAGCCCTCTACTGGAAATTTGAAACTTTGGAAATAGAAAATAAAGGAAAGGAATAGAAGGCCAAAATGTAGACAAATGAAATTTATAAAAATTCTTTATCTTCCATCTTATTCTTGCTGAGCTATTTGAAAACTTATTTTGCCTCAGACATTAGGGAATAGAACTCAGGAGGAGACCTATGGGAATATGACTTCACAAGCCTGTATAAAACATCTGTTTGAGATATAGAGGTTGATTCATCCCCATAGAAAAGTGAAAAGTAAAGAAAGATCGAAACACAGTAATTATAAATTTGATGAAATTTTTATTCTATATTCCTCTGACAGTTGGCAAGGAAGACTTTTAAGTAAAAGAGATAATTTTAATAGTTCCTAACAAGGGTATTAACAAACAAGGGAACATGGAATTGTATTCCCATATATTGTTTATCTTTGAAGAAAACCTACACTGACACCTAGTAAGAACAGGAATATGCTAGGTATTTCATGCTCTTACTAGGTATCAGTGTAGGTTTTCTTCAGAGTTCCAGGAATACACTAGGTATATATTTCACTATCTAATTGGTACAAAATTATTATCAGGCCATATCAACTCAGCACTTAGAAAATAATAACGACTGATATAACTACTTGCTTTTGCAATGTCAAAATCATTGGCAGGAATAAAATAATTGTGTATATTGAATCCATAATCAAGCTTTTATAAAATATTTTTAGTTACTACTATTTACCAGGGAAACTGAAAGGTTAAGGTTTGGGCAGCCCCTCATGTTCACCTGCCTATCAAGGAGAAACACAAGCAAATAAATTACTAGAAATTGTCACCAAATTCTATATAATCATGGAGAAGAAAGTCACGAACTCTAGACCAATCAAGAGTAGCAAAGAAGAATTCACAGAAGTGAGCATTTGAACTGTTTTAATGTTTGAATAGGAGTTTGGTTCAAAGTTGGCTAACACAGAAAAGATTTTGTGCTGTTGCGGCAGCAGGTGTATATTGAGATATGAAGAGGTAAGGGAGTGGACAAGGTATGTAATCATGGTGAGAAAATAAAATACAGATTTCAGAGCAGTCACAGGTGGTTTTGTGATGATGTAAATGATGGTCAACTGGGAGTGGAAGTGAAACAACCGGAAAGTTGGTGTGTTTCTCTTTTGTCTTAGCAGTGTGAATGACGGGATGTTGTTGCTATTGAGAATTCAGATAAAGAGAAAGACTAAGACAGGGATGTGGAATGTATGAGACTGTGAGGAGATGTGGCATGTAGAATGTCCAAATGGCATCAGTAAAAAGAGTAGTAATTTTTCCAAGGTGTCCCTGGTCTGTAAGTGGGGGTGAGGGTTGTTGGGGAGGAAGTGGCGGGTGGGTAAGGAGAGAGGACTTCTGGTCTACCTTCTCTTACTTCCTGGTGTTTAGAAATCCTCTGTATGAAGATTACATGGCAAGTAAATGAATATTCTGTAAAGAGACCTAGGCTATTGGGGAGTTTTTTGGCAAGGAATTTGACAAGCCCAGTGGAACACGTTCAGGAGAAATCAATAGTAGTAGAGTGAAGCATAATACACCTCTGAAGAATGATTTAACTATGACTGGAGATAGGCAGCAAGAGAAGTTTGATATGTGCTTGTGGACAGTGGAGAGTATGAAGACTTAATGTTTGAAATATAACTCTCTCTCTCTTTTTTTTCTTTTTTTGAGACAGGGTCTCACCCTGTTGCACAGGCTGGACTGGAGTTCAGTGGTAGAATCATGACTTACTGAAGCCTCGACCTTCTGGGTTCAAGTGATCCTTCCACCTCAGTCTTCTGAGTAGCTGGAACCACAAGCATGTGCCAGCACACCAGGCTACTTTTTTTTCGTTTTTGTAGAGACGAGTTCTTCCTCATTGCCCAGGCTGATCTCGAACTCCTAGGCTCAAGTCATCCTCCCACCTTGGACTCCCAAAGTGTTGGGATTATAAGCATGAGCCACTGTGACTGGCAAAGACTTTTTAATGTGTGTAGTTGCTTTAATGTTTACAGAAACCCCATGATCCTGACCAAAAGAGAATGGTGAATGAGATAAAATTTTAAATTGAAGCATCCATTTATTATCTTCTTTGCCTCTTTTCTACACAGGTGAGGTCGTGGATTTTCTTTTCTGAAATCCTTTTGATGCCCTAGACTTTATTGTTCTCCCCATTCTCAGAACTCCTGTAGTCAGATATGAGTATCTTGTCTTACACTGTTCTCTGCTAATTAAATGCCTCAGAATGTAGTCTTCAAAGTTGTACTATATGTTTTTATTTGCCATAGTGATGAAAGTGATGTTGAAACATCACAGCTATTCATTAAAGACCTGCCTAATTAAGTGGTTTTATGGCACGAGAATACCAAGCTAATGACTGAGTGGTTGGTTGTAGCTTATGTGAGGGTTTTAACTTGTTTCTTCTATGGATGTCTATCCTCATCCCAAAAATGTCTTTCAAAGTCCAATTGATCCTTTTTTATTAATCTAGAAAATTGCATTTGCTTAATATTTATACAATTGAATGAACTGGTAAATTTAAATGGTTTGAAAAAGTTTAAAATTATTTCCTAATCTTGAGATATATGCCTCCTGGTACAGCTACAATAAAGTAGGAGAAATATAATTAATCCTTATTTAGTATGACCGGATATTAACAAAAGAAGAAAAGGCAGCACTGGAAAAGGAGACAAATGCCTAGAAAAAAAAAGGAAAACTATGTATTTATGGACATGCACACCCATGTTGATTAAAATAATAAGTTTCTTAGATGGCAAGCAAACCAGTGTTTATGACCTGAGGACATTACAATGGTAGAATCTGTTTTAATTTAATAAATGCATATTGAGGCCTACCATGTGCTAAACGCTCTTTTAGTAACTAAGACATAGTAGAGAAACAGAAGAAATTCGTGATTACATGAACTGTATATTTTAGTGAGAATAAATATAGGTCGCCCATCCCTAACCCCAAAATCCAAAATCCCAAATTCTCTCAAATCCAAAACTTTTGAGTGACATCACTAGTGGAAAATTGCAGACCTGACCTCATGTGATGCGTTGCAGTTGAAATGCAGTCAAAACATTGTTTCATGCACAAAATTATTGAACATATTGTGAAAAATTACATTCAGACTATATGTCTAAAGTGTATATGAAACAGAAATAAATTCCGTGTTTAGACTTGGGTTCTATCCCTAAGATATCTTATTATGTCTATGCAAATATTTCAAAATCTGAAAAAATCCAAAATCCAAAACACTCTGGTCCCAAGAATTTTTTGGTAAGGGATACACAACCTGTATACAATATTATAAATATATCATTACATACTTATGAAAATTAAATTTCTCTATATATTTCCATAATATAAACTTACATCAAAGAAGTTAGATATTTTAAATTTCAACAGGATTTTTTCTAATCATTTTGTGCTATTATTAGTTCTTCACTTTGAAGACTTAAAAAATGTTGAGAGTTTGCAAATTATATTACTGCTGTGAATATTATTAGCTATGGGTATCACTGAAAGGAAACTATTTAATTAACTTGTAGATAAATTGATAGGTCCACAGAGTATTCTCCCCTCTAACTATTTTGGGATCTGTCCTTGTCCTTCATTGTTCTTGAAACTCACTCTCAATTTTTAAAATATAGTCTTTGTCTCTTTATAAAACCGTACTTTATAAGATTGCTTGCTAAAGACTTGCCACTAACATAAATAAAATATGTTTGTGGAAAAATAGCAAATGATTGCAAAAACCCTGGCATCCACAAATGTTTAGATTCATTACGGTATCTTTGGTGATGGAGCTTAAGCTACATTTCATGAAGCACATAAATTTGAGGAAATATAACTACGAAATCTCAAAACAAGAAACTTAACTAACTTTTAATCCTCCTTTTAGATGCATGAGTTAAAAAAGATTCAATTATTTGAATCATCTGCTTACTACTTTTTAAAATTTCTTATCAGTCCAGTTCTGGCATGAGCCTTTTGTTTGGTTAATATTCATAGACGTTTCTGTTGGGTGTAAGTTTTATGCCTATTGGAAGTTTAAACAGGCAATTTGTCAGTCATACTTTTCTACCTCCTAGAATGCAGGTCTGTATACCAATGTCTGCCTTACGCTTTCCGTTCCTGGCTAGTGACACTTCACTCAAGCATACTGTCCCAAATAGTTGTACACACTAGCCATTTCTTCACAATTCCACTGTTACTACTTTAAAACAGACAAAAATTCCTTGACATTTTTCTCCTAGGGAAGGAGCCTGAATATTCTCCCTATAAGTGTGGATAGGACTGTGAGTATTTCATCTGATAGAGTGTGGCAGAAAAGACTCTCTGTGTGTTCTGAGGTTAGAATATAAAAGACCATGACATTTCCAATATTGTTTGTGAAGATATTGCTATGGGAGCATTAACTATTGGAAGAGAACATTTCATGTAAATGTTCCTTATTCATGTAATAAGTCTGAGTAAAAATACACTTTATGTATTTTTGTTTCATAAAATTTTAATAATACCCAATGAAAACAGTCTTCTAGCCATCCTTGCCAAGAAGTTGTCTCAGACACTCTGCAATTGAATAACACCATCGACCTCCACCAATGCCACATGGATTAGAAGCATTTTCCAAGCCCAGCATAATTTGAATTCCAGATATATAAATTTATGCAATATAATAAGATCATTGTTGTTTTAATCCCCTAAATTTGGGGGTAGTTTGTTGTGCAGCATTAGATAACAGAAACCACCCCAACAAAATTTTTTTGACTTATGAGCCATTTAGTTTGCTCACAACTCATTAGTTGGAACAATGTTATTTCTATATTCATATCATAAAATACATAATCAGGTATTATTGATTGGTGATGACATTTTAATGGTTTCCTTCCTCGAAGACCATCCATATGCTAACATAGGTCAATATAGCCTAATTACATACTTCTAATGAACATATAATAGCCATGAGAATTTTAGAAGCAGAGAAAATTTCTGGAGCTGAAAATTTTGTCTAGTGAATCACTGGAAAAGCCAATGTAGGAATTTGCTCACTTGTAAACATCTAAGATTCAATTTTTAACTAAATGTGAAGATATACTCCACTTAGTACAAGAAGACATTTTCTATTTTAACCATAGTTTATTTTCAAAATCAAATAATAAATTGTGAATAAATAATTAACTTCTAGCCTGGCCAGGGCTGGTGAAGTTCTTTCTAGTATGATCTCAGAGTCTTATAGCACTGTTTGCTTGGAAACCATATAGCAAAAATGAATGGACATGTTGTGTTGACGTGTTTGTGAAGTGAAACTGCACCTGCACTGGGTAAACTATGAGGAAGCATCTAGGCTTCAGGCCTGCATGACTCAAACAGTGCAAAGGAGGGGCAGGAACTAGAGGTTGCAGCTTCCACCTCCATGCATGACAGCTTTGCAGATCTCATATGTGTCAGAGGCAAAACAAAAAACAAAAGACACAACTGTGTACTTGGGTGGTTGCCGAGACTCCCAATGAAATGATGATGGACTTTTTGTATCACCTGCCTTACATTCTTTTATAAAAGTAAGTAAATTAAATATTCGATTGAAAACTGTTTCTATCTTATAAGAGATTGCCTAGGGATCTTGGCTTCAAAATCCATACTCTAAGCAATCCTTCCTGCCTCTTAAAATGCTAATGATATCCTAATAGAAACGTTAAAAAGATACTAGAATTTAAATTTGTAAAGGATACCTCCCAAATCTCCTTAAGAGGTGCTCATTGCCAGGAACTCAGTAGGAAACAGAAAAGACTCCAAGTGTATTGGATAATGACTAAAAAAAGAGGGCATTTAAAACAATACATTGTGATAGTATGTTACTCTATCAAGTAAAAAAAGTAAACATTATTGAAGTAACATATCTTAAGTACTTTATGGGCAAGGCCACACATAAGAGCCTAATAAATGTTTGATGGTCCTGATGGGAAGAAGGTCTTTTTATAGCTCTTGTGTGATTGATACGATGCTATGAACCAGGAGGCGATCAGAGCAATCTGTTAAAGAAAATACAAACCTTTAAATCAATGGAGCCGTGACCACAAGAAGAAAAGAGATTAGCTCAGGTATTTGCAGACATATCATATATCTCTAATTAAATTAATGAGGGATAAGTAATTGCAACAAGCCACATTTATTAAAATAAATATGCAATTATGATAAAAATTAAATGCCAAAATGTATAACATGCTTATCTTGCATAGCCACTTCATGTTTCTCAAACATTAAATACTAATTCTTTTTCTACCGTTTGACCTATGTCACATTATATATGCATTATAAGTTTTGGGTGAATGATAAATGATTGTATCCCTAATGTTATGGTTATGTCAAGTATTACTATTTTCTAAATATTATTTAATAAAAATTTTAAATAAAATCTATGTCGTGGATGTAGTACATATCAACCTTGGGAGAATTGGACATACAGCTTATGTCAATCAAAGATGGAAATATGATGTACTTTATGCAACATCAAAGAGAATAAACACACCTAAGATTGGAGGAGAACAACTAAGTAGATACTATTTGTGTTTCTAAAAAAAATACTATCCTTTCACTGCAGATTATGGATATGAGGGTTTTAGGAGTAGATAAAGAAGAGCTACTTCAGAGGCCATTGAAGATGCCTAGGCTAGAGATGATTGTAGTAATGGAGATAGAGAGAAATGCCATGAAGCAAGAAATATTGTAGGCAGGATCAAAAGAACTCAAAGACAGATAGAGCACAGAGGTGGGAAAACACAGTGGGCAAAATTGACTACTGAATTCTGAGATGAGCAACTAGTCCCTTTATTGTTGATGCTGCCCAACTGTGCATATGAGCAATGTGGTCTCCCAGGTACTGTGATGGCTTTGAAGATTATTAAAAGATGGAACAGAAACTTGTAATCTAGTAATGATTTTAAATACAGGAATTTTCTTATCTGGACAGCAGTGGAAGGGAAAGATCATTAGGTTATGTCTGTACAGTTTCACTAACAATTCAATAGCTAGTCATTCATGTACCATGAGTATAGTAAAGTAAAAAGCTTCCTAGCTATTCTCTTTATTACTACTGTTTCAAGTATGTTTATTTTTTTGCAAATGTACCACATCTCTATAGGATTATCATGCTTTTTTGTAGTTTTATAAAAATAAGAAGTCATAAAATTATTTCCTTTTTGGATTTATTTTCCTCAGGGGTAATGAATGATTCAGATCAAAAGCTCTGTTTGTAAAACTTAGTTGCCATTTTGATTTTATATATATACATATACACACGCACACACACGCACACACATATATATATGATCACGTTTTTCAAAATTATTAGCATTTGTATTGTTTAAATAAGAGGTGTTGAGCTTCTTTGAACATAGGCATATTCAAAGTAAACTTAAATAACAATTATTAATCTGTAAAAATAAAAGTATACAGTAATGTTTTTAAATGAATTATTGCCTGTGTAATGGAGTCACTTATTCTTTTATTGACTTTAGGAATATAATAATATCTTACTTTTTAAACACATACAAAATGTTCTCTGTTTTACTTCATACATCCACTAAGTGTGTACTTTGTTCAAGGCATTTTGGTTGCAATGGGGATTTTAAAAAGTTAAAACGGAATAGACCCCTGGCAGAGACATTCAGTTTACAACCATTGTGTTAGAGAGCACTAGAGCTCTGAAAGAGACATAAAGTGTTCCTGTCACAGAAACAGCATGTGGCAAGACTGGGAGGTTAGGCTGTGCATGGCTGATTTCCGAAAATGAAATGGAGCACCACACCTCTGGGAATTTGAGGAAAAGTAGTGAAATAGAAATGTGAAGTAGAAGAGTTAAATCATGGCCAGATGACGAAGATTCTTATCAGCCTTAGGTACATTTGAACAGTTTCCCTTGGGCAAATGGGCATCTATCCACAGATGTTAAGTAAGGAAGGAACACAAAATTTCCATGTTTTAGAAAGATTTATCTGGCTACAATGTGTAGAGTGAGTTAGTAAGAAACAGAAAAAAAAAAAAAAAAAAAACCCACAAAACCCAAATGGGGATCCAATAGGCAGTTGCAAGAATTAAGGCAGGAGATGGGGGTCACCTGTATTACAGAAGTGTGTATGGTGATTGAGTGAATCAGAGCACTTAGGGGAGATATTAGTTATCTGAACTGATGCAACTTAGTAGATAGTCTGTGGAGAGGGAAGCAACAAGCAAAGACCAAAATGACACCCAGGTTTCTAATTAACCAAAATCTCTGCTTATATCATGTTACCATGTCGATAGTCTTTTCTTTTAAGTTTACTGGGTTATTTAAACACTGCTCTAGTCACATAGATTGATATGCTCTATTCTTTCTTTATTCTACAAATCACAACTAAGCCTTTGCCACCATGGGCACTTGGAATACAGCAGTGACCAAAAAAAGCTTTCTATGTGCCAGTAATGCTGATGAAGATGAATGCAAATTCTCATCTTCTAATGTGCTAATTCAATCCCCGGTGGGCATTCTGTGTAGTAGTAAAAAGCACAGGCTGTGAAGAAGATGAACTTGGGTTTTGAACTCTAATTCTACTACTTACTGGCTCTGACGTTAATTAAGTTACTTAAACTTTAGCGTCTGTTTCATCATGAATTAAAGGAGAATAATGATCCTGTTTCAGGGTTTTAGTTAAATTTTCAGTTAAATTTGTTGCCATAAAAGCATTTTTACTCCTTTCCATCTTTTGAACTATAACAATGACTAGAGCAATGAAGAGATTGAGAGAGGGAGAGAGAGAGAGAGAGAGAGGAAGAGAGATGCAATTTCTAGTGAAACGGGACAATGACTTTAAAGCTTCAACACATATTTTGAAAAAAGTAGTTGCCAAATATGATTTTCATGTTAAATGAGAGACAATGCCAAGAATTGACACAGACCTTTTCTGAATTTTGGAAGGGTTGTATGTCACACATCAGAACTGAGATTTTCATCCCTCATAGTCGTATTTGCTGATCTTAGACACAGGATAAGTGAGCAATATCAAAGAAGAGAGCAAGTTCAACCACCAAAGAGGTTGGAGAGGGGAGTGTGTGGAACTGAAGAAAGAATGTCATAGGACCCCTTCCTTGTTATCTGGAACACAGTTTCTCAGCTGAGGGAATTAACCTTGGCCTAAGGCAGGGTGAAGCAGGAAGGAGGAACTGTGGGCAGGCTTGGCACTGATTATGGGAAAAAATTGAGCAGACAGACACCGTTAATAGATGTTACAGAAAGTGTGTGTCCAAAGAGACTCTACCCAAAGTAGAGAATGGTGAAAATGGAGGAGGCAATCTGTGCCTCAGGGTAGAGGACAGGTTAGATTGAATGAGAGAGTATCTAGAGTTAAAAACAAAAAACTGTAGTTGAAGTTTTGGCTGGAAGAACTCATATTCACAGTCTGCACTACAGGACTTAAAACCTCTAAGACGTCATTGGCATCAAGGAATTAGAGTTATTTTGTTTTTTATTTTAATTAGCATTTAACACATATGCATAAAGTTGCGTAAAACATGCATATGCAGTCGAACAAAAGCAAACATCCATGTAAGTATCCAGAGACCCCTTTTAGGGTACACATAGAAAATTGCAAGCACCCAGAATCTCCTACTGTGATCCCTGGTGGTTGTTCACCCTTCTTTTCTGACAGAAGTTATACATGCTAATTTTTATAAGAAACAATTTCTTCCTTTTTCATAGTCTTGCCTTATCTCTATGTTTCCCCTAATCAATATGGTTTAATTTTGCTTATTTTTAACACATTATACAAATTGAAAATACCATGTGACTTCAGAATGTCAACATTATGTTGTGGAGATTCATTTATGCTATTGCATATACTGGTAATTTATTCATTTTTGTGCTGGTATATAATAGCTTCTTATGAATATATATCACAATTTACTTAATCTTTATACTCTCAATGCCTGGGTTCTCCTTATATTTCTACTAATTTTTCTTTTCACAGGAAGAAACATTTAAAATTTGTAAGATACTTTTTTCCTAATGGCATTGCACGATTATCTTGAGATAAAAGACAGAACATAAAACATTTTAAAAAAATACACATTTCTCTATTTAGAAAATTTTCCTATTTTTCCTATGCAGCTAGAATAAAATCCACAGGAATTTTGAGGAAGAGATTCTCTCTTTATCATTAGAAAGAGCAGAATCGTTTTTATATATACAATGTGTGTATTAGAGTTAAATAGTTAAATACAATACATATATATGTATATACATATACATATACATATACATATACATATACATATACAATGTGTATAATAGAGTTAAACACAAGCAGCAGGGCGCAGTGGCTCACGCCTGTAATGCTAGCACTTTGGGAGGCTGAGGTGGGCTGATCACCAGGTCAGGAGATTGAGACCATCCTAGCTAACACGGTGAAACCCCATCTCTACCAAAAAATACAAAAACATTAGTCCGGCGTGGTGGCGGGCGCCTGTAGTTGCAGCTGCTCGGGAGGCTGAGGCAGGAGAATACCATGAATCCGGGAGGCAGAGTAAGCTGAGATCTCGCCGCTGCACTCCAGCCTGGGTGGCAGAGCAAGACACTGTCTCAAAAAAAAAAAAAAAAAAAAAAAAAAAAAAAAAGAAGAGTTAAACAGGAGAAGCATAATGAAAATCTCATATAGATTTCAACCATTAGTGAGTCAGGATGGTGTAAATGATAATGTAGTTTGGTCCACCTTCTTCAGATTGTAAGGTTGTAGGTCACTAAAGCTAGCATGAGAAAATAGAACTTAATGGCTAAGAGTATAATAAGCGCATATTATCTTATGAATGAAGTTAGACAAATAGTTAAATAAAACTTGTTCTTTGGAAAGTGGAATAGAGAAGTAAGGCAAATGTTTCACTCTGTCTCTTGGAGACTAGTTTCTCACATTTTTCCCTCTTTCTGCATTTCTCTGTAAATGAGTTTCTTTCTTTATCTTGCACAACTTCCCCTGGAACCTCATCTTAAATATGACCCAGTGTTCCTGAGTGACAACACTTATATTCATCATCTGGCAGAGGAGGTGTCTCTTGGTTCAGATTATTGAGAATGAAAAAGTCACTAGCATAGATCATCTTTCAGGGATTTTATTTGTGAGAAATAAGATCTCATATAACAAGTTGGAGCAGAGTACCTTTTAGTGAAAGAGATGAAGTAGCTCTGAAATTCTTCTTGTTAAAGAACCAAGCTTGAATGTTACACAACTAGAAACAGAGCATCCACTTTAAAAACCCGGCTTTTGCTCAGTTCCTCTGACAGCAGGGAGTAGATGCTATAAACTCCATTAGCTTATTGAGGGGAACTGCATTTCTGCATTATTCATGCTTTCCTCAGGATCCAATCTTTTTGCTTGTAGAAGCTACCTCACTTTATGCACTGTTACCTGAGTATAGCTGCTTCATACAATCTAGATTATGTGTTAAATTCTAGCTGTACAGAGTCAGAAACATAGCTTCTGATTTACTTACAATTAATTAGTCCGGTGTTTTAAAAATACTCAATTGGACCAAATTGTATTTAATCCAGCAGATTTTGTTTAACTATTTGTGATTTCTAAAACTAGAGTACTCTGAACACAATATTCATAAGTCATGTTCTTCATCCGCTAAAAACCAACAATATGGTCAGAGATGATATTGGATGATTGCTTTATTTTATAAACATTTTAAAATATCATTCACAATCTGAAGGATTCTATTATTCTAGTGTCTATGTATCATATGGTAATTAATTCTGTTGCCAGTATTGCCGTAGTAAAAAGGAAGGAATCTTCTATAGTTAATATTTGACTTGGGTTTTAGAGTAAAAGCAGGCATTCTATAGGAAATAAATGGCAGGAAGATATTTCCAGCTTGAACAAAGGCATGAACATGTAACATTGTATAACATAGATGGTCTTTAATCAAGGATTCAATTAAAGAAGTAGACAGTTGTATGTGTATGTACACATGCATGTTTTTGTGCATATATATGTGTATATTTGTGTGGCATGTATGTATATTTGTGTATATGTATGTGTTATATGCATACAGACTGTTATGGGTTGAGTTGTCTGTACACAAAACCATTGGTTGAGGTCCTGATCCCTAGTACTCAGAATGTGAATGTACTTGGAAATAGGGTAGTCGCAAATGTAATTCATTAAGATGAGATCATACTGGAGTAGGCTGAGTCCCTAACACGATATGACTGGTGTTCTTATAAAAAGGGAATATTTGGATACAGAGGCACGTACACAGGGAGAATACCATGTAAACATGAAAGCAGAGGTGAAAGAGGGGTAAAACCTCTATAAACCGAGGAATGCTGAAGATTGCCTGCAGAGCACCAGAAGCCAGGAGGAAGACACGGAATAGCATCTCCCTTAGAGCCAACAGAAGAAACCAACCTTGATTTCAGATTCCTTGATTTCAAACTTACAGACACCAGAACTATAAATGATACATTTCTGTTGTTTAAGTCACACATTTTGTGGTACTTTGTTGAGGTAGTCCTAGCAACCTCTCTCTCTCTCTCTCTCTCTCTCTCTCTCTCTCTCACACACACACACACACACACACACACACACACGCACACACACGCACACACACACGCAGGATTAGTTATAGGGATCTGACTTCATGCATTCTTAAGAGCTGGTTAAACAGTCTCTGTAAGACTGTTTGGCTACTGAACTATCTTCATGTCTCATGATGGATGTTTAGATTGAAAATCCATAGGGCCAGTAGCCAGGAAGGTAAGACGAATGTAAAGTGAGAGCAAGATAAAGCTGGAATCCACAAGCACAAACTGGAACCCATGTTAGCTCCCACTGCTTCTGATCTTTCATGATGGAATTAAATCGGAGGCTTTGCCATGGAGTTGGCACACACCTGGTCCAGGAGGTGGAGGAACTGAAGGAAGATCTAAAGGAAGGTGGAGCAGTTGCAGGCCCAGTCACTGCCTCATTACATCTAGGTGAGTCAGTAGATAAGTGACAGTGCATGTGAACTACGAAATGACTGAGGCTTCATTTTATCCCTCCCAAATCTCCACAATAATTTTCTGGAGCACGACCCTAACCAAAAATAAACAGAGAAAAGAATTTGGGGGAATGTAGTTTAGTTGAGCCAAGTTAATACATTGCAAAGCCACCACACGTGGAAGACGGCAAGGAGTGTTGGATATTTTTGTAAGGAGATTGGAAGTAGCTAAATTTGACCATATAGAATATTGTCTGTATTAATATTCTATAAAATAATTGTTGAAATCTCGGCTAATTTGCACTTGCTTTCTTATACTACTATATATAAATATATATTTCTATTCATTTAGTAATGGCCTCATCAAATCCATGCAACTTGCTTTGCTTTTTATAACTTGCCTTGAGAAAGAACCTTCTTTTCCCAATGCTGTTTGGAATCAAATTGTTTCCATGTATTCCAATAGAAAGTGTTCCTATTTCACTGCATTTTCTACTCTATCCTTCTGGTCCTCCTCCTACCCCTTCACCATTAAATATATGCCTATATTTAATCTTGCCCAACACCTTACTTTCTCTTTTACTTGGTGGAAGAATTGGATAATTAATTGCATTAATTTTATAATAAATTATTTTTTAGTTAATGGTATATTAATTAGTTCATCCCAGTCTAAAATCTAAACCTTTTTTTTTTTGTCAACAGTATTATCCATCATTTTCACTAGCACCTAGGTTTTACAGTCAAAGATCATTTGCAAATCCTCAATACTAACTAGCCTGCTCTTAGAAACTATTTTTTACCTCATTTCATTGGTCATTTTGACTGTTCAATACCTCTCTCTTATGTTAGACATTCAGGTGACAAAAGTGTGTTAGAATTATTTAACTTCTGCAAGTGTTTACTGATCTCCAAAATTAATCTCATTAATCTCATTTCAATAGCTTTTTAAATAAAATTTTCTTTTATAAAAATAAAAGCTGGACTTTGGAGACTCACAATGGGGAGGATAGAAGGAGGGTGTGGGATAAAAAACTACATATTGGGTACAATGTGCACTACTTTGGTTACAGGTGCACTAAAATCTCAGAATTCACCACTATAAAACTCATCATGTCACCAAAAACCACTTGTACCCCAAAAGCGATTGAAATAAAAAATATAACAAAAAATATAAAACAAAAGCCATTTTATGATATTTATTTTCTTGACTCTCGCATATGAATACACACTGTATATTTTGTAACCACCTTTGATTCAAGGAGCAGAGACAGCATTTCACAACCAGGAAACAATGCTGCTTTGTGTTGGTGTACACACACACACACACACACACACACACACACACACACACACACACACATTTTAAATACTTATTTCTGCAAGTGCAATAGACTGTAATAACAGTGAATCAACATTGTTTCTTCAATTACATTTTACTGTTAACTTTTTCTTATACAATATCTTGTTTAGTCACACTAAAAATGGATAGGTGACTAAATTACAATAGAATCCAGAAGATATCATTTTCGTATCTGAAACATAGAATTATAAGAAATTCCAGTTCTTCTGAGGAGTAGCAAATATTGGAGAACTGTGAACAAGATGACAGTATAAATTGTGACTGCTATGGAAAATGGGATGTATACTGCCTAGAATATTGGAAGTGACAGCAGCTGACATTCTGTTAAGTCTTACAGAGTCATCACCAGATATATTTAACATTTTTTCTCCAATTTTGTCAGATTTCAAAGTTATTTCAATCTATTGAGTTAAATATAAAATTATTTCATAATGTATTTCAGTTTTTATTGTTTTATACCTTCTTTCCAATGTTCTTTATGATATTTATTTCCAGATGGAAGTATTAGCTTGCATTTGAGCAATTGACTGTAGAAACCAGAATTTTCCCCTTTGTAACTAGAAAAAAGATTATTAAATGACAAAAGAAATCCTCCTTGATAACCGAAAGAGGCCAAGAAACACCTCTTACTTAGTGCTTACTAAGTACTAAGTAAATATACTTATTTATTTAGTAAATATATGAAAGTCATGAAAAATTAAGTAACACTTTTTAAGTCATTAAACGGTTTGTCTACTAAGACAATTATGCCATAGGATGGGGAGACAGGGTGCTCACCCTGTCACTTATTAGCCCTGTGATCATCTTAGTCTTTTTCAACCTGTATTTGTGACCTGTGAAATGAGTATAATGTTTGCCTTTTAGGTTGGTTAGTGATAATATGTACAAAATATCCTGGAAAGCCTAGGTGTTAGTAGGCATTCCAAATGTTTGCTTCTGATGATATTATATGATAATCTGTTATTAAATTATGATATATGTAATTGTCTGATACAATTAGCATTATTTACACTTATTCTATAATTATGCAAAGTGAGAAATGTTTTGTAGAGTGCAACATCATGTTTATTTTATTTTATTCTTATTTTAGGCTCAGGGGTACATGTACAGGTTTGTTATATAGGTAAATTGTGTTTCATCGGAGTTTTGTGTACAGATTGTTTCATAATTCAGGTAATAAGGACAGTAACTAATACAAAGTTTTTTGAAACCCTCCTCCTACCCTCCATCCTCCAGTAGGTCCCAGTGTCTATTTCTTCCTTTCTTTGTGTTCATGTGTACTCAACGTTTAGTTCCCACTTAAAAGTGAGAACATGTGGTAGATGGTTTTCTGTTCCTGTATGAGTTCACTGAGGATAATGTACACTAGTTCCATCAGTGTTGCTGCAAAGGACATGGTCTTGTTCATTTTTATGGCTGTGTAATATTTTGTGGTGTATATGTAATACATTTTCTTTATTCAGTTTACTGTTGATGGGCATTTAGGTTGATTACATGTCTTTGCTGTTATAAAAATAGTGCTGCTCACATTTTGAAAGTACCCTTGAAGTTAAATCTTTCTCCTCTTGTCCTGCCGCTTATGGCACCATGGCAAATGTTCTTAAAGCTCTATGGTCCTTATTTTTTGTAGCTCTAAAATGCTTCTCTTATATGATAATGCATTGCTTAGTGAAGCTGACATAATTGTGTCCATCTTAATACACTGATTAGTTTATTAGAATCCTGACAGAGAATACCATATTATCATAGAATTGAAAGTTAACTTTTATCTTTCGTTGAAAGTAGAAATTATTTTTAAGGCATTCCTGAGACACAAGCATTGAGTATACTACTTAGTTACTTCTGGAAAGAAAGAGGCACCCAATCTAATTTACCAATTCTATTGTCTAAACAGCTGTAGTTATCAGAAAAATAATTCTTATGTTGACAAGAAATTCAACAATAACTGCATTCATTAGTCTTACTTCTGCTCATTGCAACAAAATAAATCAGTTTACATCTTCCTCCATATTACAGATGTTAATAGAATATTCTGTGCCTCAATGTCAAGTTTAAAGTCTTTTGCATGCTGTATATTTTTCTCTAATTTACTCAGCAACCACTTATTTGCATACCATATTTCAGCCATAGCGAGTTGCAAGCTGTTTCTTGCCTCCATGTTTACTCTTTCCAAGGGAAATGAGAAAGCATTTTAAACTTGTATTGTCTCAACTGTTTCTGAAATGACAACTTCATGCTATTCACAGAGTAGCTCTGTAATAACATCATTTCTCCCTTGGTAAAATCCTATTTATAATGAATGATCCAGACTGCCTGTTCTGTGGCACTTAAAATGTTCCAAATTAAAAACAATAACTCAATTAGCTTGTGTTAAGAACATTCTGGAAGAATAACACAATATAGTCATATTTGAACATGGAGAGGGTTTGGAAATGTTTAGAGCAAAGTTGGGACCTGACAACCTTAGTCACAGCTAAGAAATGGCAAAATGGAGAATTATATGTTAATTGCTTTGGGGGAGGCAGAAAAACTCAGAATTTAGCAAATTACTACGTGGCAGCTAGTGATACTGGATTATTTTTGAAGATAAGGGATTTGATTTGATATTTATCAGGTACACACACTCTTCTCATCTTGTTTCTGCTAAATTATTCCTTTATTCCTGAATATTTGGCATTTTCCATTTTAGGAGTGCTTTGCAAGCCGAAGTCGTCACTTAGAAATTTGGACAAATTCCATCAGATAAAGACCATCAGGAACATACCTGTAGTGAAACAAAAGTTTATTAACTTGCTGCATCAAGGGAGAGGACACACAAGAAGGCACTATGGACTGGATATCTTAGTAAGAAGAGAGAGGTTGTTTTTTGTTTTTGTTTTTCTTTTTAAACAGAATTTAAGCTTACACTGAAAAGCTGTAAAGAATGATTCTAGGAATGCAAAGATTAGTTCTGCCTTAAATATCAGATGAGAATAAATTATGGATAAGTTACTGATACGAAAATTGCCAAAAGGTAAAGGGTTATGTGACTTTGGTTGTGTCAGTGTTTTAGTTTCTGGTAAGAATATCATAGTCTGATTACTATCATGACTGAGAGGAAGACTCATTGTGTTATCTTCTTGGAAACTAGACTTGTAAACATGTTTGGAAAGCCCTTGTCTGAAGCTGTGCACCTGAATGGAAACCCAAGGCTGCTTCTCAGTGTCCAGATGACTCACATGGCTAAGATTCTTCAAACAAGAAGGGTATGTTCCAGTCTTTCTGATATTATTTCAAACAGTAAAGTTTCTGATAGTCTATAATTTTTTAAAATAAGTTGCTTTAGTACCTTGTCCTTGATATTACTAAACAAAAGACATTTTTAAAACAATTCCAATTTTTTTTGTGACCAAAATATAACCATTTAAATACACTAAATTTACACCATCATTCACATTTACACCATCACATTATTTTTTACATATTGGGCAATTAATTACATGTTGAGTAATTGTTCTAATACAATTCTATTTAGTGTAAGAAAAATAAAACTACATAGTCAAAGTGAAGAAAAAGTGTTAAATTTTCATTCTCAGAAGACAGTTTGAACAACCTTCAGGAGATAGATTGCTTTGAAAGACTGTGTAGTATTTTGCTTAATTGATTAATGACTTTTGAAATTTTAGCTTCAGGGACTTTTGAAGATTAATTTAAAATGTAATACTGCTATTGATTAAAATAATAATTGGCCTGTTATTTAAGGGTTGTCTTTCTCCTTCAAATGAACTTGTGCTATTTCTGAAAAAAAAGTGCCAGATCATCAACATATGAAGTAGTCAGAAGTATAACTTGATTATATTAAAATGTATCATTTTAGCATCTTTAATCTTTACTTTTCAAGCAAAAGGCAATAACTAAGGGGTGAAATTGTTATAACCAATGAAAAGTTAAAGGATGCTCAGTCCGGAGGAAGAGTATCTTTCCTAGCACACTTCCACGCAAACATTAATTTTTGGGGGTAAATGCAATGTCAGCATCCATAGACTTTGAATAAGAGCAGTTTCTTTTGCTTAATGAGGTGATGTAACCTGTTAATATTTCAGGTCACTACCTTGAGAGCTTTCAGTACTTAAGCAATTTAGACTCAGAGAAAATGAGCAGAGGGAGAACAAATAGATCAATACATGATTGCTAAGGCGATGACAAATTTGTAGCACTTCACTTTCAACATACGGGATCCCAAGAAAAGACAAAATGTACTGTAAAAATGGGAAAAATAACCAGTTTTTGCCAGGCAGCAGTTATTTCTGTGACACAACATAACCAAAAAATATGCAGTAAAATTGGTTTGTTCTAAAAGAACATGTAACATTAAAGAGATACACACAGGAAATATGTGATAAAATATTCTGCTACATATTGGAATTTAACAAAAGGCAGACTCATCCTGTACGTATCCAATGAGGTATAGTTATGGAGTCCTTATCCTAAGGTGATTTCATCAATAAGGCAATGAACTAGCAAGCACCTAGAGGCTAATGATGCTGTGATGTATCAGTGTCTTTTAAACTCCATTAGCCAAGGGCAAAAAGAATAGAGATGACAAATACTTCATTAAGTACAATTGTGAAATAAACTTATATGAAAATATTAAAGTTTTAGATGTGATGATACTGATGGATTTATGTTTTGAGGGGTACTACTATCAATTATGCTACCATCAAAGAGATAATGACTATGAAATCATTTTGCTAATTAAAAATCTCTACACCAATCAGTTGATATTTGACAAAACAACAATGTACATTATAGTTTCTAAATGAGGAGATTTAAAAACTTTGATATGAATTCCTGTAATGTCAACCAAAAGCTAAGGGAAGCTACATGCCGACAGGAAGCAAGTATTATTTCTTGGTCTAACATTGCCTATAACAGCTAGTTCAACTCTGCCTAATTCTGGACATCAGCTTTAGCAAGTTTACTTGTCAAAGATAACTAGTTCTGTAGTGTTCCACTAGTTTCTATTAGTAATAGAATGATTTATTTGATATCTCATCTGTTCAGACTAAGAGTCTTTTTTCAAAATTACAATAATCCTTATTTCATGGAAACTTTGAGAAGTTAAATAATGTGCCCAATGTCAGAAAAAGTTTTTGGCTTTGATACTGTTTCCCTAACACCCCTTCTCTTCTAACCCTTCTAATATACAGATGCTCCTCAATTTATGATGGGGTTACATCTGGATACACTTATTGAACTTTGAAAATATTGTAAGTCAAACACGTATTTTTAACTTAGAATATTTGCAACTTAAATGGGTTCATCTGAACATAATCTCATTGTAAGAAAACACAGTTATAACGTTGAAAATTTGTTAAGTTGAACCATTGTGAGTTGAGGACCACCTGTAACAGTCTTGGGAGAGTACACTTTGAGTCCTAGTTTACTTTGGAACAGAAGTGCACGGCATACACTTTTGCCTACATACCCTGAGTCAGTCTATTGATGTCACTCTTGCCTCTAACTCATGAAGATGGCAAAATCATCAATCCTCTCTGGACATAGTCATGATCAATTATATTGTAGAAATGCCTCTGAGTCGCATTCATCTTCTACTTTCCATGCTATATTTTTAAATTTCATATTTTTACTCCTTTTCATTTTTAGACTTACATCTCAATTTATAGCTTGCTTAAATTAGCTCCATTGAAACATTTTTAGCATTCACTTTCACCATGTTTATCAGCATTACCATCTAGGGAGTCACTGTGTTCTGAACTCAAACAACATTCTAAAAATCAAATGTACTAACTAGTTGTAACTATATCTTAACAAAATAATTTAAAATGACTAATATGATCTGTGTCTATGCATATCAATTAATATTTAAGAATTTTAAATTCAGGTAAAGACTGTTTAATGCCTGTATTCAGGCTCAGTTTAACTTTCAGATCTTTCTGATCCTGAATCAGTAAGAATTTCAACATTATCAGCTCTTCAGTTTGGGCCTGGACATCAAGCCACAACTGAGCCTAGTCTGACTCTAGAACTGTGTCCCCAGGCCTGACAATTGCTCTCCTCTTGTGCACAACAGTTTCTAAGTATCTGTCTTAATTTTTCTCTGCTTTCTCTTTGCCATTTTAGTGTCAGAACTCTGTCCCAAGTCTGGAAACTAGAAAAGGACTCATTCAAATCCTGTTTCGTAGAACAATCCAAATCAATCATCTAAGAACTGAGATAGGAATTTCACCTCAAGGCAGAATTTATTTAAGAAACAGGTTTTATGTGCTAAAATCTGTTAGATTCTGTAGGTGTAAAGTTTGACTAAAACTAAAATGATTCTGCCATTATTTAACTTAAAGGCAATGTGAGATGAAGGCCAATTACAAAGGATTGGGTTTTAGATGCTAAAAAAATTTAAAAAAAAATATTTTTCTGTGTTCTCATAACACTTCTCACACCAAATGTGTGTCTCTTCCATAATAAGCAAGTCTCCAAATCTTCAAAAACTAAATGGTATCCTATCATTCAGTCCAATTGTGACACTGTCTACCAGGAGTTAGTATAGATCCCACAAGTAAATGGATTAGTCTCTCAAGATTGGCTCCACTTCAGACGCCAGTCTTAAGCCCAGGCATCCTCACTTCTAAGCAACCAGCTACAAATCAGGTCTTTCTACAACCCCTTTCTTGGGTTTGATAATTTGCTAGAATGTCTTCTAGAACTCAGGAAACACTTTACTTACATGTACTGGTTCCAGAACCTCTGTGTGTTCACTCACCCAGAAACTCTCTGAACTCTATCATTTAGGATTTCTGTGGATGTTCCATCACATAGGCATGTTTGATTAAGACATCGGCTATTGGTTATTGAACTCAGTCTCCAGTGTCTCTCCAGTCCCCAGAGGGCAGGAGGTGGGAATGAAATTTCCAGTCCTCCAATCACATGATTGGTTGGCAAATGGTTCCCATTCTCCAAGATTCACTTCATTTGCATAAACTCAGGTATATTTGAAAGGGACTTATTACAAATAATGAGATGATCCTATCACCGCATCACTCAGGAAAGCCCAAAAATGTTAGGAGCTCTGTGCCAGGAACTGGGGAAGAAGACCAAATATATATTTCTTATTATATCATAATATCACAGGTGCTATTTGAGAGAATAAAGGGATGCTACAAGCCCATTCTGACCATTTTCTTCCTTGGGAAAATGAATATAGATTTCTCCAGATTTTTGGTTGTGTGCTCTGTTTGCCAACTAGCCATTGATGCTCAATGTATTTATTTATTCATTCATTCATAATTCATATTATATTTCAAAGAGTATTTAAACTTGTATTTTATGCTAGCCACTGTGCCAAGTGCTAGGTAAGATAATGACAAACTAAATAGGAGACCTCACTTTAGCTAATCCACAGTGTGGCATTGTTGATATGAAGAGAAAGAGCAGCTTGATATGTGAAAGGTTGACAAATAAATTACTTTGATTATGTTGCTCTCTCTTATTTCGGCTGTTTATCTAGAGATTGAATCTTACCCTAATAATGAATTTTCTTTGGTAAACTATGACTGAGTCAGCCCCAGCCACTCTTCAATTTCCTTTTCTGCCCTGCTTCATATTCTCTTTCCATATTCTTTCTAGTGTCCACTCTACTCCAATAGGCAACCAGTTATGTTCTGGTCAATTCTATCATACCATGTACTCACTTGATTTACTAGTCATATCTAAGAGTTTCACCAATCTTTAAAGAGTGGAATGATGTTAGAAAAAGCAAAGCAAGTTTTATGAAATAAACAGAGCCAATAATAACATAAATCTATATGTAAATATATCTTATTTCAAAAAATTTTCTTTAAAAAAGGCTTTATGTTTATTAGCTACATTGGGTAATATGTGTTAGAAAATCCTTATTCAGTGGAAATATCCAGTCTGCAATCCATTATTTGTAAACTGCTATAGCAGTGATAATGACTGGTCCCTTTATTTGTGGTAATCATTTGAAAAATGTATGAAATCAATTTTGGAATTCCTGTATCACTTTATGGGATTTGCATGTTAAAAACGAATGTAGAAATTGATGCGATATTGGCCAATATGTGCAATTCTGATGGTAGAGATGACAAATGGTCTTCCCAGTATTTCTACTTACGTCCTCTAAAATTATTCCTGAAAAGTAGCTATTCAGTCAGTACATCACAGTCTTTGTGCATCTAGAAGTGGGCATATGACTAATTTTTGTTTGTTCTTTTGTTTGTTTTTAACTAATGAAATATGAGCAGAAGTGATGTGTGTCATTTCTAGGCCAAGGTTTTTAAAAAGTTGGTGTTCATTCCCCATACTTTTCCTTTCAACAGCTAGAATTAAATTAGATGTGGTCTTAAATAGAAGAAGCCTCGTACCTGAATCACCACATGAAAAGGAGTGATCTGTGTACGTGGAGCAACGCTTTGAACTCTGACATAAGCCAGAAATACTTTTGTTTTATTTCAGGTATTAGAGACTATATGTTATAGTACCTAGTATTACCCAAACTAATAACTCTCCTGGTACATATTGTGATAATACATTAGGAAGAATTGAAAATAAGTTTTTTATTCTTATTAAAGCAAAGCAAGTCTCAAATTGTGAATAAATTTTTTTAGTGCGAGGAAAGGATTTAAAAGGATATTCTAGTGTGAAACAGCACTTTCTTGAGCTAGTCAGAGAGGGAGAAACAATTGAATTGGAATTTTTGAAACGGGTATTTGAATTCTTAATGAATTGATGTTTTTCAAAAAGTATATTTTATCAAATATTATTGGAAAACAATGCATTATGTATCCAACATCTAGAGTTATATGTGCATTATCGCATTAAAGGTTGTTTTTTGGTTTTTTTTTTTTTTTCTTGAGACGGAGTCTCATTCTGTCACCTAGGCTGGGGTGCAGTGGTATGATCTCGGCTCACTGCAACCTCCGCCTCCCAGGTTCAAGCAATTATCCTGCCTCAGCCTCTGAAGTAGCTGGGACTACAGGCATGTGCCACCATTCCCAGCTAATTTTTCATATTTTTAGTAGAGATGAGGTTTCACCAAATTGGCCAGGCTGGTCTCGAACTCTTGACCTTGTGAGCCATTGCACCCGGCCCCGATTAAAGGTTTTAAATACCTGAAAGCAAACTGGTATTTCTTAATCTCAGACTTTCAAACTTGCTTTACAGGGCAACTCTTTTCCCTTTGTAATACCTGTTAATATCTCACTGGAATATGTTTTGAGAAAAACATTGGAAGTACTCGCTATAAATTACTCTGAAGTGAAGTTTAGCTTCACATAAGATTATCATTCAAACTGATTACCAAATGTTACTGCTTGTAGCTACTTTTGCAATAGGGAATGGAGGGTACCATCTAGTCACAGGTGTCAGAGGTCAGGCGTTGAATCGTGATTCTCTCACTGCTAGCTGTATGAATGGGAGCAATTTCCTCTGGTCCTAAATTTCCTCACTGTAAATATTTTTGTTATGAAAATTAAATTAGTTGATACACATAAAGATCTTATGTGTAGAGCACATAGTAAGCACTCAACAAATATAGATAGTACCTGCACCTCTCTTTAAAAAGTCTAAAGCTACAGAGGAGTGAAGAATCCCATATACTAAAAACAAACAAACAGAAATGAAAACAAAAACAAAATCATCAGCTCAGAGGGTAAATGGCATACCATAAATGGACATACCTTTTTTGCAAAATAAAAACGAGAGATGCATTACTGAAGAAGCAAGATGAAAAGATAAAGTAAACAAAATCCTATTATCATTTGCATACTTGTAACATTTTCCCAGTGTTAATCTATTTTTTTTCTTGTTTTTACCACTTCTTTCTCTTAAAATTACTGGGGAAAAAACAAACAAACAAACAAAAAACAGCCTCCAAAATCCTCAAGAATGGTTGATTCTTTGGAGAATGGAATAGAAAGAAAGTAGGAAAGAAGGAAAAGCTGCGAAAATTCTGTGTTCCTCAGAGGAATGAGGCATGTGACAAATGGGAGGCGGCAGTCAGAGGGAGCCCATAGCTTAATTAAGTCTCACAGGAGAAACTGATTGCATCTTAAGTGAGGAGAAGAATGAATACAGAATGGTTCCAGGGCAGTTTGGATCAACAGGGGACCCCCTTCCCTTGTTTCTTCTCTCTGCCTTCAAAAGTGTTTTTTAAATACCAATATGTTGTCTTTGGCTTTGTCTTTTTTTTTTTTTTTTTTTAAGTTTCAGAAAATTAAGAAGATTGAAAAATAAAATTTGTTTACAAGGGAAGCTTACTTTGGAGACATGAGATCATTTATTCTGGAAAATCAGTGTCTAGGAGAAACAAAAGCAGTAACAACAATGGCAGACATTTAAGTGAGGCTTTAATCTACAGGCTCAGCACAGATGAAGACTGTGTATAAAACAACAGATCAGAAGTAGCCAGTCCTAGGCAAGAGACTTCACACAGCATAAAGCGTGTAGAGAATTTGCGACCTCGGAATTTGGCATGTATTTACTTATCTTAATGCACTGCGTGGAACTTTGCAACAGGTGGGAAAGCATGTGTTAAAGGCATTGATCAAATATATATCAACACGTCTCAATCATTAATCCATCCTATTTGAGCCAAACTATTACACTCATGCCAGACAGGGATAGGAAAATGACTCTGTAGTAACTATAGATAAATAGCTAGTGCAATATTGTGCATTTTATTTTGTGAATGGTGACATGCCATGTTAATGAAAATAACCACATTTCACTTTTCAGCTTTCTTTAAATTGAAGCCCTCGAAATCTTTTTGGATCTTTTCTTTTATCATGTAGAGCTAAAGTCTAGCTCCCTACATTTTCTCAGATGTGCTTATGGTTGTAATTCTAACTGTACCCTGATGCCACTGATTTTCTTCTTAGCCCAGTTTTGTTCTCAGTTCCTGCATAATTTATTCAGTCGTATCTATACAAGTAGGACCAAAACAGAGCTCATGATCTCCAACCAGTGCATTTAGTTTGCAAATCAGTAAGTTAGAAATTACCCATGACACCTCCCTGTCCCTCATCATTTACACAAAATTCACTATTGATTCCTTCTACACGTCATTAAATAATCATTTAAAATAGTAATTTCATGATTATGTAGTATTTTATGTTTGTTCTCAAATGTATTTAACCATCTTCTCTTCTGGTTCTAAGTTTTCATTATTATATGTCATGTATTAATAACATATACATTCACTAATGTATTAAATAATATGGTATATAATTGATTTTATTAATTACTAATTATTTCCCTATTGATAAATTCAAACCTCCTAGAAGCCATAAGTTACATTCATAAAATTGGTCTTTGACATAGGAGAAAAATGATGATGCCAAATGTTTTGATTACTTTTGAAACTCAAATATTTGCAAATTTACTCATTGTTTACACACTTGTAAATGTTTTCATGAAAAAGTCAAAAAAATTTAATGTGTTAGAGACCCTTAACCAATATTAACATTTTAGAACTACCTACATCATGACAGATTGCCCCTAAAGATCACACGTGTTTCTTTCATTGACTATATTAAATAAGACACTATCTTTGTTGAAATATTTCTTTTATATTGGAAATAATAGTTGGAACACATGATATAAAAATAGGTAAAATATTTAGACTCATTTATCTGGAAATAATTCTCTTTATAACAAGTGTCTACCAAGTATTAACTATGGTTAGGAACTGTGCTAAGTGCTTTGCGTGAGTTGTCTCTCGATGATCTAATGCAACTGGTACCATTATCATCATATTGTAGAGAAGAAAAATAACCCTCATGGTAAATATTTGTAAATATTTGTCCAAGACTATTAATGACAAAGAGAACATGCTTTTAATGTCTGAGTATCCTGCTATCACTTAGTATTTAAAAATATTATTTAGAATACTAGATTCAACTAAATTCACAATTCACTACCTTCTGAAAAGAGAGCCAGCTTCAGAAATATAAACAACAAAAATTATTGCATCTTGATTATCTACATCCTTTGTGTGAGTCAGCTTACTCATATTAACAGGTCTTCTAAAATTGTTATCATGAAATACTAGTAATATATAATTATAAGTGAATTTTACTAAAGGGAAGAAATGCAGGACCAATACTCTTGTATATCTGTTTTCGTACGTTTAACAAAGTAACATGGCAGAACTTATAGCTCTGTTATTACTGTACCAAATTTCTCCCTCTTGATTCCAAATTCCACTTTTTCTGAAGTAGCACATTACCTTTCTTTTCATGAACAAGTAAGCAAAGGCCAGAGTGGTTATATTTGTTTACCAAGGCCAAGAACTTAGTCAAGGACCCAGATACATGTGCAGAATATAATCATTGCACCCTGCTGTCACACATTAACATCTTGTTGACTAAAAGTTGACTCATATGATTCTATGAAAACTCAGTAGTTTTCAGATATTGAAATTCTCTATCACAGGAAAGTTACTTAAATATTTAAAAAGTAACCTCTTTTTTTTCTATCTTCTACAGCTGCCATTTTCTGTAAATATATATAATCTCATTAATTCTATTTAAATCAGAAAGTCGTCTTTGTGAAAAGGACTTTACTTAGAACTACAGGTTGAAAACTAAACATTTCCCACCACATAGTTTTTCTTTATGAAAATGTTAGAGTTGAGAATACGAACAACACCTGACCTCTGTTGTATTTGTCTTTGCCCTGACTAAGGAAGGGCAGACACTGAGTTTAAGTACAGAGAGCCTATAGTCAGGTATTTCTCTAGTGTAACAATTCTTTTCATATTACAAAAAGGATAAGTAAATGCCTTCATTTGTAAACAAATCTGATTATACAGATAAAGCGACCAGCATCCAGTGAAATCCCCTTTCTAACTTACCAAACTTAGTGGTTTGTGTTGTGTACTTACAGATCTATTTCTACATATTTGCATTTGTAATTCATTTAATGGTCGAAAACACATACTATTGTATATTACTCTAAATAAATATAATTCAATTGTAGTATAATTAAGATGAATGTTTTATTATAACTAAATATAATTCAGTTTTTCTTTTGTATATACTCAGTAATATGTCTGAGATCTTTCCAAATTAGTATGTTTGGATCCATCACATTCACTTTTATTGCTACAGAGGAATGTCTGAAGTCTCTATTTCTGTTTTTTCTGGATTTCAATTCCTCTAATAAAAGTGTCCATCTTGTCATTATTATACATCTCTCCTGGAGGTCCATTTCTACTGTTTCTTATGTTTTTTCTGGTTTTTAATAATTTAAATTTACATTCTGGTATCACTGTTACTTTTTACTGAATGCCAGTCCTTTTATATTAAAAGAAAAATGTTGGGAGTAATTTGTGACTCTGAATGTTAACTTTCTCCAGAGGAAAGCTTAGCTTATTCCAATGAGGAATTGAGCTTACTTGGAGCTCTGTTTCAGTGGTTGTAGGGTTTGCCTGTTTTGATGCATTGTTACTACTGGTGTGTAATTGGTCACATCTGAAAGCCTGGAGCATTTGCCATGTCTCTTCTACCGTAGCAGGCCCTGAGATTGATTTTTTCTTCCTGGCCCTGGAGACTGATGATAGGTCTACTTCGTTTTTCAGACCCTGTGCTGCTTTGGCACATGCTTCATGTTGAAAAAGTTTCACTCACATCTCTTCATATGCCTTCTTTTCAATATCTTCACTCTGTGAGTACAAACTATCTGGGTAGATCTCTGATGCCTTTAAACATAAATATTTTTCTAGCTTCTTTAGAGTTTATTGTGTATAAGTTATTCCTCCACAGCCAGAAGTTAAAGTGCCTTCAAATGGCTTTTTAATACTTAAAAGGTGTCCTTTTCAAATAATATCCTAATCATGTACCATTCACAAAAATAAAAATGTAGGCAATATTCTAAGTTGGATAGAAAATCATACATATCCATTGCCTTTAATATTTTAAGAGTTTAAATTGTATATCATTTTTATAAGTAATTTAGCAATACCTATCAAATTTTGGAATGCTCATATATATTGATTCAGTATTTTTTCTTCAAAATATGTATCTTAGTTATTATATATTCATACAAATGTACCATACAATAAACCTGTAAATGAATTTCAGCACTCTTTGTAGTAGTAAATCCCTATGACCTACCTGGATTCCATTATTAGTAGATTGATTTTGTAAAGTTTTGCAAATTAATGCAAGGCAATACTATGTAACTATTAAAAAGGTGAGATAGAAGTACCTACATAGAATCATGAATGAAAACAATCCACAAAACATATTGCAATCTTTACAGCATATTAAGTAAAACAGATAATTTTAGAAAACTGTATTTTATATGGCATTATTTTTAATTAAAATGTTGTATTAATGTATGAGTATGTGTGAAATAGTAATTGCCTGAATGACATGAATGGATAAGGGGGCTGGGTGCGGTGGCTCATTCAGCACTTTGGGAGGCCAAGGTGGGCGGGTCATGAGTTCAGGAGATCGAGACCATCCTGGCCAACATGGTGAAGCCCCATCTCTGCCAAAAGTACAAAAATTAGCTGGGCGTAGTGGTGTGCGCCTGTAGTCCCAACTACTCAGGAGGCTGAAACAGGAGAATCACTTGAACCCAGGAGGCAGAGGCTGCAGTGAGCAGAGATCACACTGCTGCACCCCAGCCTGGGCAACAGAGTGAGACTCCGTCTCAAAAGAAAAAGAATGGATAAGGGAACTGAAAATTGTGGGATTAGGGGTTTAAGGTCATCTTATTTCCACTGTGTTATTTACCTTTACATGCCACTTTCCTTATTTAACTTTTTACTGTTGTAGTTGATACAAAATAGGATAATTTGCTCTAAATGGTAAAGTTGAGTCAATATAATCACTGGGCCTGTAAAACTGACAAAGCAATTAGAGACTGATTTTCATTTTCATTATCTCTTTATTTCAGTGTTACAACTGTATGTGTGATAACATGTAAGACAAATGGTATATAGATTCAAGCCTTTCTCAGTCATCTAAATCCAAATAAAAATGAGCAATATATGACTGATGATCAATATTTAACAGGGCTGTTTTCTCAGAGATTTGGTGCATTATCTCATGACTTATGAAGACATAATAGCTAATATTAATATTCTAGTAATATATTAGTGTGATCAGATATTTCTTTTGATTTGTTCAAAAAATTTAACAAGTAGCCATAGAAATTATTCACGGGGATGAGTTATCCTTTTGTACCTTTCTCAATAACAAGATTTGTATCATTGTTGACAAAGTTTTCAATGTTAACCAATGGCTACATGGAGAGTATAAAGTTCAGGAAACTTTCAAATTGTTTTTAGCCATCTGAAGTATTTGTGAAGAGATTAGTATATAGTTTATTAATCTGAAATCAGTTGGTTTAATGAAGATATTGGCTCCAGATTTTGGATCAAGATTTTGAAATAAAACCAGTTACTCTCAAGGCTAATGTTCAAGACATACAAAACTCTAAGATTTTTCATATGACAAAATTATTTTGCCAAATCTCTGAAAAGGAAGTACCCTGCTGGGTAAACTAGTTACTCTCTAATAGCCAGTTCTAATAGAGTTTTAGTCTTTATGTGGTAAGCAGAGTCAAACAAAAATATTCCAAAAAGATATATCTGCACTTCCTCATGCTATCACAGTTCATGCAGACAATTATTTAGGTTGGTGCAAAAGTAATTGTGGTTTTGCCATGTGATTTTCACCTCCTTCTCCTTCTGCCATGGGATGTGCCTCTTCCCCCTTTGCCTTCCATCATGATTGTAAGTTTCCTGAGGTCTCCCCGGAAGCCAAGTAGATGCCAGCCCCATGTTTTCTGTAAAGCATGCAGAACCATGAGCCAATTAAACTCTTTTCTTTATAAATCACCCAGTCTTGGGTATTTCTTTAAAGCAATGCAAGAAAAGTGCGTTAAAAGTAATGACAAAAACGACAATTTCTATTGCAACAACCTAATAAAACATTATGAAATACAACAGCCAAAAAACCCCCACAATTTTGTCCTTTTGATTTTGAATTAGTGTTGCCACAGTTATTATGAAACTGGCACTGACACCATTAAGAAAGCTTAATTCACCAAGTCTAAGTATATGGGGGAAAATACAGTTTCACATAGTGTGAGTTAATTATAGGATTCCTAGTCTATTCTAATGGAGAATCTAGTCTATTAAATAATAAATTTAAATTAAATTAAAGCCAATTACTTTCTGCTTTAAAATACTGATTCTGAGTGAGAAGTGGAAAAAAGTAGAGACAAAGGCACATATAAGCCATCACATGTTATGAGGTATTTTAAGACCTAAAATCATACATCTGGAAATTCAAGTTATTTTAGATCTCAGTTATCTAATTCATACCTTACTTTGATGCATGGGTTTATTTTCTGTAAACACTTAATGTATTTATTCTTTTTCAATTATTCACCACTATAAGATAAGTTGTTAGGCATGAAAAAACAATTGTATGTTAGCATATTTAGTTTGTATAAACTTTATCAAATTATGAGCTGAATTAAATATCTCTACATACAGCAGTATTTGTTGCATATTAGATTTCCTTAAAGCATTCTGGTTTTGATGAAATTAACCCACAGTTTAAAAAGTGAGATCAATATTACATTAGTATTCCACCTTTCAATCCACTATGTTTTACCTTTTTCTTATTTACCATTGCAGATTGAAAACATCTTTTATCTTTAATGGTTTTAAAACACATCATATATTGCTTTTGTTCAGCTATTTTAGATTATATGAGGAAAAATGCCCTCACAACTGATTGGGAACCAAGTCAATGTGAAGATAATTAGAATGACAAGTTCATTAGGAAACATGTTACTTATTAGAATGACAGATAATTGCCTTTTTTGAGGTCATTTAATTTGGAATAGATGAAACAAAAGTTTCATTCCATCACTCTGTTAAATAATTGAAGTCAGTAGATTTCTCCATTTCTACCAGCAAAATAACAAAAATTGAGAAGAATTAATGTTTTCTGTGGAATTGTCAAAAGCTAAGTCGTTCCTATCGGAGATATTGAATTATCTGACATTTTAAACAAAGCTGTAGAAAATAAATGTAACTCGATAAGAGAAACTTATACTTTAAAGAGCAAAATCAAGGTCAATGAAAACAGGGATTTTGTCCACACCTGCAACATCAAATACAGTTTCTGCCATGTAGTACCTTCTTAAAATATATTTGTTGGATAAATAAAATAATGTAAGGTAGTACCAAGGATTTCTGACATAAAAATTTTTATCATGGGACTAGTCTTAAACATACCAATTGTGTTCTTATGAAGAAGTTCTAATCAGTTAGTAATATTTACTAAATAGTTTAAGCTTCAGTGAAATTTCAGGTATTACAAAGTTGGAGTGGATTGAATAATGTCCTTCAAAGATTCACACCCCCTAAACTTTCAGAATGTGACCTTATTTGGAAATTGGTATCTTTGTAGATGTACTTAAGTAAAAGATCTCAAAATGAATCACCTGGCATTTCAGGTCTCCACCCAAATCTCATGTTGAATTCTAATCGCCATTGCTAGAAGCGGGGCCTGGTAGGAGGCATTTGGTTCATTGAGGTTATGAACCTTCATGACTTGTTGCTGTCTTTGTGATAGTGAGTTATCTCGAGATCTGGTGAAGCGATAAAAGTGACCAGATCCACACTCTCTCTTTCTTGCCTGCTCCTGCTTTTGTCATGTGATGTGCCTGCTCCCCCTTTGCCTCCCACCATGATTGCAAGTTTCCTGAGGCCTGTCCAGAAGCCAAGCAGATGCCAGCACCGTGCTCCCTGTAAAACTTGCAGAACCTTGAGCCAATTAAATCTCTTTTCTTTATAAATTAACTAGTCTTGGGTATTTCTTTATTGCAACACAAGAATGGCATAACACAGAGTGGACCTTAAATCCAATGACTGATGTCTTTGTAAGAAGAAAAAAAATACAGAGAGGCACAAAGGGAAAGTACGTTAAGATGAAGGTATAGATTAGAGTTATGCTGTTATAACTGAAAGGCCCATCAAGGTATCAGAAGCTGGCAGAGGCAAGGAAGAGTTCTCCTCTAGAAACTACAGAGGGAACATGACAACTGAGCCTAGATTTCTGCCTTAGAAAACTGTGAGAATTTTTCTGGCCACCAAGTTTATTTGTTGTGGTAGTTTTAGTAAAGTAATATAGATCTAGAAAGCTAGAAAGTGCATTATTCTCATCCTTAAAATAACAATAATGTATAGATTATTCTACAATTACAACTTCTATTAAATCCATCAAGTCACTGAGGTTGCAAAACATCGAACTTACGCAAAATCTAAGGAAAGATGAGTGACATCAAGGAGAGACAGGAGGCAAACACTTGATTCTTTGGGGCAAACAACAAGCAGGTGCCCATGGGAACAGTACCCCCAAGGGGAATTCACGGGGACTTTCAGACTCTTAGTGAACTAATCAAGTGGCTATGAGAAAGATCTGGGGGAGACCAGAAAAAGTCTGCCTCATGTTGTTCAGATGTGAGTGCTGGGGTAGGGGCATGAGCAGCAACCTCAGTGAGAAAGACATCTAGCCTCTCCTAGATACGTGTTTCTCCTTTATCTCCAATTAAAGGTTTAAACTGATGAGAAAATAGCAAATCTAGTCAACGTTAGTGAAACAGGCTAAGAAACAACTGGATTTCAGAGAAAAAGAAGGAGAGGAAAATGTCCTGATCCGAAACCATTAGAAGATCCATACAGAATTCTTAGTGAGGGACAGGATAAATAAGAAGTGCTCTCCCCCAGACACAAGAGCACAGTTCACACCTAAGATGGACAATAAACTAGAAAAACAAAATTTGACTTTCCCACCTCAATGCACCACCACCACCACCATCAGGCCCACAAATTCAATAATAAGCAATCTGCTACTGGGGAGGGGGGCAAAAGAGCATGGAACAATAAACTCTTTAGAAAGTTATTTATGCTGAAGGTAGGGCACACATTGTGAAAAAGACTCTGGGAAATCATCCTCCATTCTAAGCACAAGGTCACTCTAGAGGAAGGTGAAGCCTGTGGGGAATTGGTAACAATCACAGAAACAACAAATCCCAGACTCAGCTCAACTGGCTGGATTGATTCAATTACTCACAGCACAGGTCTACCACAAAACAGATGTGGCCCCAGAAATAGATAGTTACTATTTATCTCAGTTTTCACTGCTTTACAGAAGACGTCAACTTTCAACAACAACAAAAAAGGAGACACCTAAATAAGGAAGAATAAGCAACACATGTTCCAGAGACAGAGTCAGTCTCAGCTCCCATCCAGAAGTTAGAATTATCAGGTTGGGAATATAAAGTACCTATTACTAATATGTTAACTACTTTAATATAAAGGTGAACAACATGCATAGATAATTTTTGCAGACAGATGGAGATTATAAGGAAAAATAAAATTTATAGAAATGAGAAGCATGATAACAAAGAAGAATGCCTTCAACAGGCTCAGCACTTTGATTCAACAAAAGCATGGATCACAGAAGAAAAAAAAATAGCATGAATTAAATTCATACTAATAAAATTTTTTCAAAGACACTGCTAAGAGAATTAAAAAATAAGCCACAGATTGGGAGAAAAATATTTACAAATAACCTATCTGGTAAAAAACTTATTTCTAAAACATACAAAGAGTGCTTATAACTCATTAATAAGAAACGACACAAATAAAAATGGGTAAGAACTTAAAGATAGCCTTCACCAAAGGAGATAAAAGAATCTCACTTGAAAAGATGTTCAACATCATTAGTCATTCAAAAAAATACAACCGAAAACAAAATGTGATATCATTACACAATTATTAGAGTGGCGAAAACAAAATAAAACAGAACAAAAACGTAAAGAGCTAATAAATATGTAGAGCAACTAGAACTCTCATATATTGCTGGTGAGAATACAAAATGATATAGTTAAATTAGACAGTTCCTTAAAAAGTTAAAAGTAGGTTTGCCATATAACCTGGCAATCCCACTCACAGATTGCCCAAGTAAAATGAAATCTTATGTTCACCCTCAAACCTGTCTGTGATTTCATATAGCAGCTTTATTCATAATCATCTGAATAAGAAACAACCAAAATTTTTCATGGTAAGGAATGAAAAAATAAGCTATCGTATCTTCATTCCATGGCATACCACTCAGTAATCATAAAAATTGAATAAATTACTGATACATTTAATAATTTGGATGAATCCGAAATGTATACAATTAATGAAGTCAACCAGACTTCACATGCTACATAGTGTATGGTTCTATGTATATGATATTCTTTCTCCCTCATTTCATGCAGGTCTTTGCTCAAATGTCACTTAATCAGCAAGGCTTACCATATCACCCAGTCTAAAAGAGCTCGCCACATTCCCATCATACACTTTTGCTTACGTATATTTTACTTTCTATGTAGCATTAATGTATAGCAAGTATTTACAGATTTACTATATATATATCCCTCAGTGGAATATAAGCTCCATGAGGGTAGACACTTTTTATCCCTATTTGTCTGGAACATGTAGATGCTCCATAAATATTATTGAATAGATAAATGGTTGATACAGCAACATCAGGACATTATTGATTAGTAGCTATGTCAGTAGTAGCTTCTGCATGATCATCAAATTTGGGTTTAAATACACATCTAAGTCAGTGGTCACCACTGAGCAGACAAATCATGAAAACACAGACAAGACAGCAGAAGGCCACCATTGAACATATACCATTACTAATCAAGCAGTCACACAACTGGGTGGGGTGGGGAGTATTTATATTATGCATCTAAGCCTCGTGAGTTTTCATGGATAATCTGGAAGTACATTTCCTGTTCATCTTGTGATTATTGTTATATTTTTAAGTTATTTCTGTAAAGATGAACATATTTTTACTGTTTACCCTATCTTGTTTTTTCACATATTTACTTTATGAATATTTGCTTAAGGAAAGTATCAAAAGTATTATAATTTTACTTGATTATGTTTGCAGTATATGTGTGTATACTTGTGTGTGTTTTCTATGTTTGCAATAAGTGTATTCTTGTGTGTGTATTCTTGTGTGTGTTTGTTTAGTGTAAACAAATTTAGAGGTCATTTATCTTTGCCTTAAATAACCACTAACTGAAAACTGAGAAAGATTAGCCCAGGAGAGTCCTTTGTGGTTTGTTGTTGTTGTTGTTTGTTTGTTTTGTTTTTTGTTTTAGAGACGGAGTCTTGCTCTGTTGCCCAGGCTGGAGTGCAGTGGCACAATCTTGGCTGACTGCAAACTCCACTTCCTGGGTTCAAAGCATTCTCCTGCCTCAGCCTCCCAAGTAGCTGGGACTACAGGTGCCTGCCACCACGCCCAGATAATTTATTTATTTTTTTGTATTTTTAGTAGAGACGGGGTTTCACCATATTGGTCAGGCTGGTCTTGAACTCCTGACCTCGTGATCCTCCCGCCTTGGACTCCCAAAGTGCTGGGATTACAAGTGTGAGCCACCGTGCCTGGCTGAAAGTCCACCTAAAAAAAAAAAGTCTATATATTGAAATGTAGATCAGTAAGCACCAGATAGGGAATGGTTGCCTCAATATGTCTTAAATAAAGTTTTTCATGATGCCTGCATGCATTTCACATGCTTTATGGAATGCACATTCCTGAATCTCTTTATTTATATATAACTTGAAACTCAAATAACAGTTAAGGTTTTCTTATTTTAATAAACTACGAAATGAAAATAAGTTGTAGAATGAAGAGATTTCATCTTTTGATCTATTTTATCAGAGAACCTTCAAAACACTTACCAAAGGGATTTTATAACAGTCAGTTGTATAAATGGGACAACAATTAGACAAAAAGCCTTCATAAAATTATAATGGTCTTAAAATTAATCAATTGGTAATCAAAAGGAGCACAAACACTTAGTAAACAAAATTAATAATGGCCTAAAGATTTAATCACTTCAACGTGTTGGAATTGCATAAAAGGAATTATCCCAGCCAGGTGGAAATATCTCTATTCCCTTTGAGACTATCTGGATTAAAACACATTTTACTTCAATTTGATAATGCCTAATTTTAGTAATTAACAAATCTGACTCTTGGGAATGTTTTTCTTCCATCTAACTTAAATAGAGTAAGCTAATAAGTAATTAGCTCATCTAAATGCCTTGTAAGGTGTAATCCCTAAGTTCCATCTAGATGTCTAGATTCTCTTTGTTCTGTTTGCATCACTAATTGTTTCACTTTAAGCCTTTTTTTTTTTTTTTCCAGAGTCTCACTCTGTTCCCTAGGCTTGAGGGCAATGGTGTGCTCTTGGCTCACTGCAACCTCCACCTCCTGTGTTCAAGCAATTTTCCTGCTTCAGTCTCCCTAGTAGCTGGGACTACAGGCACATACCAGGACGCCTGGCTAATTTTCGTATATTTAGTAGAGACGGGGTTTCACCATGTTGGCCAGGCTGGTCTCAAACTCCTGACCTCAGGTAATCCGCCCACCTCGGCCTCACAAAGGGCTGGGACACCTTAAGCTATTTTTAATTTTATGAAACATTTTCCAATTAAAAACAGGTAAGTAAACATGAGTACATGCTTCATTTAATATTATTGTTCTTGTCTGTGGAAGAATAACTTCTAACTCTTCAGAAGACAACATTTCCTTCTTTGGTGTTCTAATTAACAAACTGTACAATTCTAGTTTTATGTAGTAATTCCTCATTTATTTTATGTCTCAGAATTTCATTTTCTAAATGACTTCCATAGCAATCCTCCAAATTCAGTACCTGGCTCAGTTCTTAAGTTATGGGATACATAAAAAGTTAACTTGATATTTCTGTCTTAGGTCTATCCTCCTATCTTCCAACTTTCATAGGAATCTTTCATAAGAATTGGTGATTCCATTTACTTTCTCTACAAGCTTTTGCTCATGGTTTGATTTTTCCATGCAGTTTGGCCACATAATTTGCAGGGCTTAGTGCAAAATGAACATTTGAGGTCCTTGTTCAAAATCAGAGGTGGGGAGAAGTGTGTTTGGTACCAAGATGCAAAGTTTTTCCCCTTTTTAAAAGTCCTTTTTCTGACTACTCATGGTATTTGCTATTCTGACATTGTTTTCAGCAAAGAAACATTAAAAATTTAAATTGTTAGTACGAGTTTTTCCATTCCATTCATTTTTATATGCAATGCTAGCTTTAAATGCAAATAGAGCAGTTAACTTGTATGAAGAATCATCCAGTTACACAATTTGTATTTCATAGTTTGTCTTCAAACATGCTGCTTGTGCTCCAGCAGACCAGAACTAACAAATACAAGTCAGACTCAAGAGATTGAAAGGAGAGAGGATCCCTCAGGCATGGAATCCATCCAGGAAGGGCTCCATCGACACAGAGATACTCAGTAAGCATGAGGACACTTGCCGGACTACGGCAGACCTTCACAGTTACCTAGGCACCTTGCCTAGAACCCAGTACTTGGGACTCCAGCTTACTCAAACCCAATAGCTGCCAGGCTCCCCCTGGTGCCAGCCTCTGCATACACATGCTTCACAGCCTGGCATTTCTCCTTTCCATTTGCTGGCACCACAATCTATGGCAGTAGGCCTGTGAACACCGAATGCCTTTAAACTTCCACATCTGGATTCACCAGGTAGCTGGGTCACAAGCCACAAGAGAATTGTGCCCACAAAGATGGACCAGGCTATTGCCAATCATGCTGCTACTGCCAGATCCTACCTGAGATGTGCCAGAGTACACAGCCTGATCCCAACACTACCTGTGATTACATGTAAAATCCCACAAGGGCAGAGGTTGACAGCAGAATGATGGCCTCCTTTAAAACTTGTCTGGTGATTGCCTGGAATACAGGACCCAGAAGAACCCAGGCAGTAGGAAAATGAATGATTGAATCATTCTGGGGTAGCTAAGAGCCAGCAGGAGGCAGGACCTTATGTAAGTCCAGTTTCCAAACCCCTGGCATATGTTTGTTGTTACATCACATTCTGCATACAAATCACAAGTTCAAAGATAAAAATATTAATAATATCAAGAGGGCAATAGCAAAGCATTAAACCAATGTGGGGAACTTCTGAGAATGGAGCCTAATTTAGTTGCACAGTTCCTGTGCCCATGAAGCTGGTCCTGTTCTCATGAACTATACTCAATATTTTTTGACGTGTAAAAAATGTATTTAACATAATCACTCCAGCAGGTGCCATCCATTCCATCACATCTGAAAACTCAAGCTTATTAAAAATGTAGCAACACTCTTCATTTCCTCAAACTTTACTATTACTTAACCTAATCCACCATGATTTCAGGTCTACAAAACAACTCTTTTTAGGAAAACAATAATCTTGATATCACAAATTCATTGACAATTTTTCAATTACCTTACAGTATTTTTCAGCAACTTTCATAATTGTTGACTTCTCCTTTGGCAACCTGTTCTTTTTCTATGGCAATGTATTTCTAGGTTTCTTCCTACAAATTTGAGCTCTCATCCCCATATCCTTTTGCTGCCCTGACATATATTATCCAGCCTTTTAATGCTCAGTTTCCTAAATATTTGGTCCAAGGCCCTAATATCTTTTTAGCAAACTTCCTGTTTTAAAGCAATTTTCATCCTTGGCCATGTTTTTTGATAACTCCCAGATTTACATTTTTATCCCAGATGTCACCTCAGAACTTTAATACTGCAAGATACCTGCAAGATGACCCATGGTTAGCATACATAAAACAGATATCAAGATCTCCTTGAGTCTTTCTTCATTGTTCCCTCTCCCACTGAATTACATCACCCTCCATTTTCTAAATGCATTTGCTAAAGAAACCACATAGTCATACCAGATATCTCCACTTTACTTGTGCACCTCATTCAATCCTATAACAAATGATCTCACTTTAATTCCTGAATAACTCCCTACATTTGTAGCTTGTTTCCTATAGTCATCTTTGCTATAGCCTGAATGCCTGTGTCTCCCCCACATTCATATGTTAAAATCCTCATCCCCAGGTAGTATTAGAAAGTGGGGCCTGTGGAAGGAAGGTGATCAGGTCAGGAGAACAGAGCCCTCATGAATGGGATTAGAGCCCTTATAAGAGGCCTCAGAAAGCTGCCTTTCCCTTTCTACTGTGTGAGGACATTGTGATAAGACACCCTCTATGAACCAGAAAGTGAGTCCTCAGCACAAACAGAATCTGCCAGCATCTTGACTATGGACTTGCCAGCCTCCAGAACTGTGAGAAATAAATTCCTATTGTTTCTAAGCTACCAAATTTATGGTATTTTGTTATACCAGCCTGAATGGACTAAGACAATCTTTAATACTGTTACTCTAGTCTAAACAACACTTATTTCTCATCTGGATGACTGCAATGGTTTTCTAATTCTTTCCCATTCTTTATTTTGTTCTCCAACATTGCAACCAAAGTCTTCGCTGAAAATATAAAATTAGCTGGAATCCTTACGCATCCCGTTGGGTTTAGCAGGATGAGCTCAATCGGCACCGGGTATGACCTGTCAGTCTCTACATTCTCTCCCGATGGAAGAGTTTTTCAAGTTGAACATGCCATGAGGGCTGTGGAAAACAGTAGTATAGCTATTGGAATCAGATGCAAAGATGGTGTTGTCTTTGGGGTAGAAAAATTAGTCCTTTCTAAACTTTATGAAGAAGGTTCCAACAAATGACTTTTTAATGTTGATCGGCATGTTGGAATGGAAGTAGCAGGTTTGCTGGCAGATGCTCGTTCTTTAGCAGACATAGCAAGAGAAGAAGCTTCCAATTTTAGATCTAACTTTGGCTACAACATTCCACTAAAACATCTTGCAGACAGAGCGGCCATGTATGTACATGCATATACACTCTACAGTGCTGTTAGACCTTTTGGCTGCAGTTTCATATTAGGTTCTTACAGTGTGAATGACGGTGCGCAACTCTACATGATTGACCAATCAGGTGTTTCATACGATTATTGGGGCTGTGCCACGGCAAAGCCAGGCAAGCTGCAAAGACGGAAATAGAGAAGCTTCAGATGAAAGAAATGACCTGCCGTGATATTGTTAAAGAAGTTGCAAAAATAATTTACATAGCACATGATGAAGTTAAGGATAAAGCTTTTGAACTAGAACTCAGCTGGGTTGGTGAATTAACTAATGGAAGACATGAAATTGTTCCAAAAGATATAAGAGAAGAAGCAGAGAAATATGCTAAGGAATCTCTGAAGGAAGAAGATGAATCAGATGATGATAATATGTAACATTTACTCCAGCATCTATTGTATTTTAAGTTTCTACTCCAGTCCAATGTAACTATTTAGCCCTGGATTATACATACTGTTCAATTTTCATTAAATTTTTGTCTTATTAAAAAAAAGAAGAAAATATAAAATTAGTTATATTTGTTCTCTCCTTAAAGACTTTCATTGTCTTTTTTTTCTGATTCCAGTACACATGAGAACTGAATATACCTTGAACACTAGTGTGGTAGACAGAATAAAAACTACCAAAGATATACATGTCCCAATCCCTGGAACTTGTGGATATGTTACTTTAACATGGAAAAAAGAATTTTGCAGAAGCAATTAGCTTAAAGACCTTTAGATGGGGAAATTATGCTGAATTATGCAGACAGGCCAAACGTAATCACAGGGTCCTTAAAACAGACAGAGCAGGAGATATGAAAATGAAAGCAGAGAATTAGAATGTGCAGTAGGATAAAGACTCTACCAGCCATTGCTGGCTTTGAAGATGGAGGAACGCAACCATGAGCCAAGGGATAGGGTTCACCTCTAGAAGTTGGAAAAGGCAAGAAAATGTATAGACCCTAGAGCCTCCACAGGGAACAGAGCCCTACCAAAACCTTGATTTTGGCAAAGGAGACCCATTCCAGAACTGAAACTTAATAAATGTTGTTTTAAGCCACTATTTGTTGTAACTGCAATAGAAAACTTATGAACTGAGGAAGAAAGAAGTATACTGCATCCACACTTTAATTAGGTTCTTATATTTTTTAAGCAGATTACTCTTTTTCTTTCTTTACATGTAATTTCATCAGGTTGTAATAAAAATGTGTTACATAAAACGAAAATCTTGGTTTGTCTGGCATTAAACAAAGGGACAAACAAAAGTTTTTAAAAGTGACTCATGTTTCCCATTAGAGCTCTTTTGACTAATCCTACTATTTTTTTCCTTTAGAAAAAAAGTGTTCAATTGATCAAAGGCATATGATATTAGGCCATTTTGCTTTTAAATTATGGTGCTGCAAACCCATAAAGTAATGGGTCATATCTATTTCACAATCAGGTAGCATGGGCGGAATTACACAGACTGCAGGAAAAAAAAAAAAAAAAAACAGATGGGAAATGCTAGTGAAGATATGCTAAAATATTCTTAATAATGTAAGTTTTTAAATATAATCACTGCTGATTAATTTTCTACATCTGGATTTTAGAACATAATGCCAATATAATCTCCCACTCCACTTTGCGTAAACATAACGAGGTATGAAATAATAATTTGCTTAATTTCCATATAAGTAAATCATAATGGCCTTATTAAAAATGATAGTTAATGGATAATCTAATTATTCAGCCTGGTGCGAAAGTAATTACAGTTTTTGTTATTACTTTTAAAGTTATTAATTTTACTTCAAGTTGTTTTCTAATCTGTAGCTAAGACTGAGCACTGTCCCTGTAGCAATACTGAACAGCATGAAAGAAGTTAGAAACACTTCTTCTAAATAAATATGAAAATAAAAGTACAAATTTTCACTGGGTTTACCCATGACTGTCCTCATCACATATTTATTAGTAGACTCCTAATTTATATACTTGTTAACAAATTATCTCTGCCATCAACATTAACCTGGCCTCTTTTGCACCTGAAATGACTGAAATCATGAAACAATAATTTTTCTTTTCACATCTAGGGCCTTGTTAGGCTAACTCTCTTCTCTGATAAAACTATTATACTATATCATGCATACAAAAATTGTCTTAATATAGAAAATTACTGTGGAGCACATCGTGTCTTTGCTATTAGCCTTTGTTACAGGAATTTGTACATTTATACAAATCATTTCTTAGGATTGGGCCATGGAAGCCTTGATGTATTCGGCTCAGCTACTGACAGGTGTTTACGTACATCTCTTTTTTTTTTTTTTTTTTGAGACGGAGTCTCGCTCTGTCGCCCAAGCTGGAGTGCAGTGGCCGGATCTCAGCTCACTGCAAGCTCCGCCGCCCAAGTTTACGCCATTCTCCTGCCTCAGCCTCCCGAGTAGCTGGGACTACAGGCGCCTGCCACCTCGCCCGGCTAGTTTTTTTTTTTTTTTGTATTTTTTAGTAGAGACGGGGTTTCACCGTGTTAGCCAGGATGGTCTTGATCTCCTGACCTCGTGATCCGCCCGTCTCGGCCTCCCAAAGTGCTGGGATTACAGGCTTGAGCCACCGCGCCCGGCCCGTACATCTCTTTAGAGTACGAGTGAAAAAAAAGTGTTGCCACCTGGAATTTTGTGATGACTATGGCCTGTTATGTAGAATTGTTTAAGAGGCTCTCCTCACTGTCTCATGAAGTTTCGGTGTTAAAGTTCAATGAATACTAACTGCAAAGTGAATAGCAGATAATAAACATTGATAATCCTTACTTTCCACTTTTAAACTTTCCTTGCTGCCTTTATTTCAGATACTTATTTTCCTCTTCTGAACTTGTATTGCATGTTTTTCTTCCTTTATGTAAACTTTCATACTCTATAGTTTCTTAGGATTATTTGTAAATATCTCATTATTTTCTTCTCACAAGATTTTAAAGTATTGTTCTACTGATATATTCATGTTGGTTTCACACTAAAGACCAGATCAATAGTAAAATGTATTTATTTTGGGAATGCATATCTAAAGATATTTAAGAAAGCACAAAGCATATTGATAATTGTATGTAATTATATTATCTACGTAATTATCCTCATTATCGTTCCCCAGTTATCTTTGCATTTTCCTATTTGTTAGCTTCCCCATCAGGTAAGTTATATAGTCATGAATGTCCTATTTATAAAAATCTCTTCTAAACCTGTTTCTCTTCTTTATTACCATTTTCACTATGATTAAATGCTAATAAGCAACTTTTCAGGTACCCAAAATAACCTTGCAAGTGATCTTCCAGAGTTTTCTCTCAAGTCATATATTTTCTTTCCTGAGTTAAGTTGTTAAAATATTGATCCTATCATTGACTCTAATGTTAGACAAACAAACAAAAAAATCATTAGAATATCACAAAATGCCCTTGACCATCTGACTGCAACCTCCCTTTCTAACTTTATCTCTCAAAATTCCATACCCGTACTTAGGCACACCAAATGATAAGGTCAATTCTACTAACATAAATAATTGTCATACTACAATGACTGCATTTGAAGTTGCCATTTCTTGGAATGCCTGTAGCTGAACTGCTGCACCAGGTGAATTTGCTTCAGTCTTGAAGATCCTCATCAGCTATCCCTTCTTTCAAAGGATTTGTCACCTCACACACCCTAATAACACAAATAGATTAAGTCATTGCTCAAATATTAATACAATCTCCCTAGAAAAGCCTCTTGTGAATTACCTATGATTATACCTCTATTCTCTATTCCATTACCTAAATGATATACTGATAAATCTTTCTCAAATTGTCTTCATGAGACTACAAGCTCTAAGAGAGCAAGGACTTTGTCTTTATCATTTCCTCATTCCCATGTATTAGAGTAGTACTGACCATGTATCACGCCCCCAATATTATTTCTTTTTCTTACAAGTATGAATAGTGGTATACTGTGTAAACTTTGACAACCTGAACATTTAATGTCATGGAAAATATCCTATACAGTTATCTTTTAGATTGATTATTAGAATACTATAATGTATTAGGTTTCATTATCATTTTTTATTGTATTGTTTATGAACACTGATGCATCAAAAATGTTTTTTCTCAGTAGCAAATATTGAGTTTTCTATTAATTTTATATCATAATTAGTTATGTATTCTGAAATGATGTATCATGTTGCTTATATATCTCTAATGATCATTTTTAATTCTGTATTTGGTACTCATTGTTCACTTATTTCTCTCATAATCGCATCAAATATTAAAAAATATTATTTTCAATAAAATGTATTATATTTCTTATTTGGAAAAAACAATGTATATCCTCTGGAATATTAAGGAACTGTATTATAATCTGAATGAAAAATAACTTAGTAATGCTATTAGGGGAGCTACAATTGCCATACTAGACTTTATTATAATTTATTTCTGAATATTGTTTGAGAAGAATCTTACACATATTTAATATTACAAAATTGAATCAATGTTTAGCATGTTACTATGTCAGAAAACTACTGAATACTTATATTATATATAAGTGTATGTGTGTGTGTGTGTGTGTATATATATATAGCTTTAAATATAGTGAATTTGTACATTTTGGAGTTGTTATCTGGAACTTTCTGCCAAATATCTGAGATCACAGGGCTTCAGAAGAAAATCAAACCTGTGGATGGGAGTGAGGTGTATCTTGCTTTCTCTGTATATATTATAGATGATACATATGAATATATATTTTATTTGTATATGCACTTTCAAGTAAGAAGATTAACTCATGATCTCATATCTGGAGAGCTGGTTCTTATCTGCTTCCAAGAATCTGAGCACATGGGCAAGAAATCTTTCTGATTTCTTAATCATAAATAAAACATACATCATTTTCTTTCAAGCATACTGTGTAGCGTGCCAGCATTTCCTCCTTGTCAAGCATGTCAAGTATGGGACCTTATCTCACAATTGATATATATTTTAAATTGCCTGACTTGCTTGCAACTATGGACTAACCCATACATTCTATCAGATACAAAAAATTACAGTGAAACAACACTAAAAACTAGTTTTATTGGCTTTCCCTGCAATTACATGTTCATTCTTTGTATTCTGAGATTTAACTGTAATTGAACTTGCTTTGTAATAAATGTTTTCAGTAAGATGAAGTAGCAAAATCCATTATGCTTCTCCATAGACTCATAATATTAGTATGTTCAAATATAGAATATTCAAGTTTTACATTAAAAGATGTCTGTTTTTTTTCTGTTAAATCCACGCTGTTTGTGTGTCAGCAGCACACAGACTACAAGGATTTAACAGCAACAACAAAAATCAAATAACAAAACTTAGTGCTAAATATTTGTGGTTACCAAATTATTTTATTGAATACCAGATGTGTCTATGTGAAATGTAGTAAAATTTTTCAAAAGTAAAACTAAAACATAGAAAGTATAATTAATACTTCAGCAATTATATTTGTTTTAATCCAATGTCCAAAATATGCTTTTTATTGTTATTTCATTGAAGTAAAAAAAGACTTTGTCTATGACCGGTGTGACATTTCAAAATTTACTAGAACTACTCAATAAAATTCCATGTTTAAAATTACTTTTCCCAAGATTTTAAATGTTAGAAAGATTAATACTCTCTATGTGATTATATACATGACATAAATCAAATGATTTTTTAAAAATAGTTTTTTCAGTTTTTTTCTGTAAAAGTTTTATTGTTCTCTCCCTTTCTTAGTATTACATATTTATGTTATTGTTACAACATTCTTAAGAAAAATGTGTTCACAATTTGTAGTCTCTAATTTCTAGCCTAAAAATGGGAAAAACTCTTCTGCTGAAATTTTTTTCTGAATTTTCGTTAATGTGTCTAATGCTTACATAGTTTTAAAGGAAAGGACTATTGTTACTGTTTTATGCACACCTCTGAGTGTGTATACTTCTAAGATATGAGAACCCTCGTCTCAGTAAGATATGTGGTTTCGTTAAAACTCTTGAAGGATTTCTCCAATATGTTCTTCATGTTAGTTTAAAAGCACAGGTGAAAGTGAAGATTGACTCATTTTCTAGTAGTGAACCTCAGCAGTTTATTTTATCCTAACATGCCATCATTTATTTAATATTTACACAAAATATCTGAGCTTTCGTTAAATATTTGTCATTGACACAGATCTCTAATCCTTAAGTTTTGTGTTAACACTTCAACATTTGTAGTGAAAAGATCAAACTCCAACGTAAATGTTATAATAAACCAACCATTATAGTTAGGCAACCATGAAAGCGGAAATTATAGGCCCCCATTTTGCAGCATTTCTAATTGCACTTTGAAGAGGCAACTACTTATAATTATTTCTGGATTTTGTCTTTATGTGTTTTTCCCAAACTCTTAATAATATAAAAAACCCTCTCTTTTATATAGTTTGATGACTAAATTAATTTATATTATTTGTTTCTTTAACACAAAATAATTAACCTATTTATTCTTCATTTTACTTCTCCTAACTTTCTTCCTTACCTGATTAGGAGTTTTATTAACATTTTTGGTTTCTATCTTGTGACATTTATAACTTTAAAAAATGTATTCTAATCTTTTCTTCTTCTTCTGTTCAGTTTGAACAATATTTTCTTACTATGCAAAGTTAAGATATAACTTCATGCACCCTTCCATTTATCTCTCCTATTGGTATAAATTACTTTACATTGCCCCATTTGGGAGTGGCTAACTAGCTTGAGGTCAGTTTGATCATGTTCTGGAAATAAAACATGTATGTGCCAACTAGAATCTACTCCTCCAGTTATCGTTATATTTTATTGAGTAACATGTATTAAGTTATTTCTAATTTAAAATACCTAGAGGAAATTCTATGCTGAGTACAGGGTAACATTGTTATTACATAGGGTCTATGAGTTTGTCATATAATGTGAAAAAAAGGAAACAAGTATTATATATAGGAATTACTATGCATAATTTGCTGCATAATCAAGAAGTGAGACTTCAATCGTGATTCATTTGTTGCTATATGAAGAATGTTCTGAAAGTCACAATCGATCAAATATATTCTCTGTTTTGCTCTCTCTCTATCATTCTTTATGCCTCTTTCTCTCCCCTTGCCCCCACCATTTCCTTTGCTTTTACAAATTTTATCATGTGGAGCAACTCTCTTAAACATTTTTATTAAATAATTGCACCCTTTTGCCCCTACACTCTGTGCCATTCTTTGCTCTTGCTGACAGTGAAGGCAGAGATTGCCTCTGGCTGTATAATTCTATCCTTTCTAGTTAACTATAATTTCAATTGTATTTTAGAAAAGAGGGCACTCAAATGTTCACCTAATTCTGTATCTTTAACAGCTGGCAAGCTATTAAGTGTTTTCCCAGTTCGTATAAATATAAAAATCAACAAATACCTCTTACAAATGCTATCTCTCTTCCACATTAGCCATGCATTTAATTAAATATTTATAGGGCATGTACTATATGATTTTTAAAAATTACATTCATTGAATAATGAGCAAATTAGATATGGGTCTTCAAGTTCATAATTTATTGCAAGAGGCAAACAATAAATAATTACATATATAACATAATTTGCTTGCTAAAAAAGAATACCACTAGAAACTAATTTAGAGTAAGAGAAATTTTTAAGTCTACTAAAAAATAAGTATTAAACTAAAACCCAAAGCTTACCAGCTTTTTCGTTAATCTTACTTTGTATTTTATCATCTCTTTTTCGATATTAACTTAAGTAAAATTTTTAAGTTCCTGGTTTTCCCTAGATGCAAAGCATTGCTTTATTTTTTAAAAAATACCTTCTTCAAATTATTGAAGCAGTTCTTCTAAAGTATATTCTTTATTAATGTTTACAAAGTTATGTTTGCAAAGATATGTAAATGGTTCTCTTACCGAATTGGTATTTATTTTTTCAACATTTCAACATCTATTGATTTAGCATTTTTCTGATCAGGAATAGTATCATCTGAATTTGTTATTCATTGAAGACTAATGTGGATGACCTTTCTCTGACTCATACCTTAATAAATATCTGTAAAACCGATTTATGTTTTGAATCTTCCATGACAACTGGTTACCTCAAATTAATCTTTGATATTGACTATTTCTATTTAATTTACATTGAAGGCTTGTTATTGATTCCTTATCTTCCCTATTCTGAAGGAAGTGAAAAACAAGTTACAGATTGACTGTCTGCTGTTAAGAGTATTGGACTACATTCTGTCCTAGCCTTTTTGGGCTATAATAACAAAAATACCATGGAGGGGGTGGCTCATAAATGACAGGAATTTATTATTGATAGTTCCTCATTACAAGGATACCAGTTGTTGCTCTCAAAGACAACAGAGATTTGGAAGTAAGAGACTAGGAAGTCCAAGCTCAAGGTGCCAATAGATTTGGTGTGTGGTGAGTGCCCACCTCCTGGTTCATAATCAGCCATCTTTTTGCTGTGACTTCATGAAGAGGAAAGAAAGGGGAAGGACGCTTTCATAAGGGTTATAATCCCATTCATGAGAGCGATGCCCCCATGACCCAATTATCTCCTAAAAGCCCCATATCTCAATACCATCATTTTGGAGATAAGGTTTCAACACAGGAATTTTGTGGGGAATTAGTCTATGTCATATTCTGTATATGTTTTCCTTCTGTATGCATTTTGAGATTTCAACTTACGATCTACTTCAGGAAGTTTAAGGCACTTAAGCAAGAAGCAGAGGTAAAAGAAAACCCCACTAGTTACTGAATTTTTTTTTTTTTTTTTTTTTTTTTTTTTGAGACGGAGTCTCGCTCTGTCGCCCAGGCTGGAGTGCAGTGGCCGGATCTCAGCTCACTGCAAGCTCCGCCCCCCGGGTTTACGCCATTCTCCTGCCTCAGCCTCCCGAGTAGCTGGGACTACAGGCGCCCGCCACCTCGCCCGGCTAGTTTTTTGTATTTTTAGTAGAGACGGGGTTTCACCGTGTTAGCCAGGATGTTCTCGATCTACTGACCTCGTGATCCGCCCGACTCGGCCTCCCAAAGTGCTGGGATTACAGGCTTGAGCCACCGCGCCCGGCCAGTTACTGAATTTTTTTAATCCACAACTGTTTATCTTTGATCAGTCAATATTTGTCAGAAGTTGCAAATATGGTTACTGAATTTTTGTTACGTGTCTTATTCCACTTCAGTCTTGCCTTTCTGTTTCTCTCCACTGCATAGGTTTAAACGAAAATGCTATGCCAATTAAGTATCTCCTTTAACCTTCTTGTTTTGCTGTTCCCTGATAGAGGGAAGATCTCCTGGGTGTTTTGTTTCTTACATGATCCTTCCTTCTTCCTGGTCCAACGTCCAAACTACAAACTCTTGTTAAGTTTCACAGTTCATAATGCATGATTAGAAATCACTATCATGTTGGTCCAAATTATACACCCTCTAGCAAATACTCTTCCAGGTGTATGTTATTTGTTATTTCCTAGTTTCAGAAAGTGGTTTGTGTCCAACCCTCTAGCTCATTTATTTCTTTATGCCATTCCACATTGAGTTGTGCAATGTGTAGTCAATATAGAGACAACATTAAACCATAATAAACATAATTAGAGAACATAGTCTGCTTATGTAATTTGGAAAACCAGCACTCCATTTGTTGCTAATTGAATAACAATGTGTGTATGTATGTGCATGTGTATGCACAACTAATTTTTCCATTATTTGCTAGTGAAAGCTCACTCTAGAATGGGGAAGAATAAAAAAGGATAACCATTTGTCACACCTGGAGAAACAATTTGAGGAAATATTTACCACATATTAAATATCGCTTCAGGTTCAAAACAGAACTCAGGAGCTACTTAGTTAAGTTACCAGTTTGAACTGTCCTTTTCCTCGTCTCTGGGAAATAGTCACGCAAGTTGTCTTTAAATTTTCCAAGAATTAAAAATGCTCCAGCATTCCGAGCATTTATTCAAAATTTAACCATTATTTATTTTGTGCTTAATATTTTATTGGCCTTGTATATACTACTGAGGATAAAATGGTGAATAGATGATGGTTGAATATAACATAATAAAGATGGTGTCTATAAATATTGAACCGTCTTCAGCCGATGAGGGAGCAACAGAGAGGAAACAACACAATGAATGCATTGACCGTGGATCCTCAGAGATAAGTGTTGTGAGACAACATAGGGGTTAGGGAGACATTAAAAAAAAGGTTCTAAAGTAAGCAACTGTGAGAAAAATGGAAATATTTTTATTTCTTATAAAGAGCCCTGGATTTTATACTCTGTGCACTAGAGTGATGGGCAAAATTTAAGCATCAAATGTACACAGAAAAAATATATATTTTGCATAGAACATGCTAACAGATTTTTCATATTTGAAGGAGGTGAAGAGGAAAACAGGACACTAGTTGTTGCTTTGAAAAGCATCAAAGATTTAGAAAGGGGAGAAGTATATGAAAAATCATTTATCTACCTCAGTTCCACCTGCTTGTCCAACAGAGAGTCTGTCCATCAGATATATGAAAGGTGAAAGTACAGAAATATAAGGGAACTGAGATTGTAGAAAGAGAATTGTTTTTCCTTCTTCAGTATTCCCTAAGCACCATATATTATGTGCATCCAATGTATATATTAAACTCATTGTTTCCAAGATACCATAGAATTTCAACCAAGAATACTACTATCAAAGTAGCTTCTTCTGCTTAGAATGCTTTCTACCATGCATTTTTTTAGCTACACCTTCATCCATTTGTCAAACATATACTGACCCGTCAATCTTATCTTTGGATATTTTAGCATCTGTCTTTATGGGAAGTCTGCTATGCCACCCCAACATAATTAATTCCTATTTTCTCCATTGTCCTACAGTGATATTACATTTGACATTACACATGACACTGAGGAGGTAACCAATAACTATTACTTAAGAATTAAATTATAAAATTTTAAACTAAAAATTTTTTAAATTATAAAATTTTAATTATATATATGATTAAAAGCATGGATGGATAAGGAAATGTGAGTATATCTAAATATATGATTATATTGTTATTTATTATTTATTATATTTTAGCCTAACTTTTTCATGACAATTTACCAAAAAATAATAAATAAATAAATAAATAAATAAATAAATAAAAATAAAAGAGGAATCATGCTTCTGAGGATGAAAATCTTAAAACGATCATTTGCCAAATTTGGTTTCAAGGAGGCATTCAAGACATCTGTAGAAACAGCATCTTCACCAAAATTATACTTAAAATAACCAGTAGTACTCAAATTAGGGGAAAAACCCTAGGATTTTGACTATGCTCTTTATCATTTAATCTACTTTAATGCTACTCAATAAGAAACTAATATGTATACGAAGTATTAATATGACCTGCTTTATACAGGTAAGGAACACAATGTGACAAAGACTTTTGCTTGTCCACTAGCATTTCTTCCATTGGTCTTCCTTTGATATTAATAGTCTTAATTTAAAACCCCTTTACCCATTCCTAACTAGACCTTTTTTTCCTCAACCTACTTAAAGGTAGATATGGCCAAATGAAGAAATACTGGCCAATCTAATGTGAGAAGATGTGAGCTCTGCATTTTCAGCTATGCCCTTCAAATATACACATTTTAAATTTCCCATATGCTTCCTTTCTCTGCTGATAGGGAAAGTGAGAGGTGGATCAGTCACTATAGATGCAGAGATGAAACCTAAACGCTAAGGATGGCAGAATCATTTCTGAGGTTCTGAAATGTTTACCTCTGGACTGCTACTTAAAAGAGAAAGATGAATCTATCTTGTTTAAACTATTATAATTATGAATCTCAATGTCACTAAAGCTTTTTATAAATCAATACTAACCAAACAGAAAAAATTGCAAGGTAACATTCTCTTTGAAAATGCAATCCAGTTAGAGAATAAAGTCAGGAATTTTGACTATCAGTTGAGTGCGTAGGCTACTCATAATAGTATTTCTATATTGAGGTAAATACTCATTAAATAATTACTATGTCATATTTATTGTGCTATTCATGTAGTCCTAAGAAGTATTATACTTCTATTTTAGCAAGTTAGGTTTGTCGGGAATCATACTGTAAATGTTAATTTCGGGGGAGATTTTCTTTTTGGTTAAAAATAATTGCCTATTAACTTTTGGCCCCAGTATTTGAGAAACAGATGATGTGAAAATATGCTACTGAGAAGAACCTGTTTCATTCATCCGTTTGAATTATATCCTCTTGCTTCTTCTAAATAGTAGGGCATTTTGCACATTTGTAGTAGGCAGTTAACAGATGTTATTGAAACAATAGAATTCACAGCAGATGGGACAGACCTAATGGTTTAAGGGAGTTAACAGTGAATTAACAGAATTTAACAGGCATGTCTCCTAGATTGGTAGCCATATTGTTATTCCTAACACACTCTACTTGATGTTGTTAACACTGACGGAAAGTAGATGATTGTAAAATTACATGACAACAAATAAAAATATCTGAACTTGGAAGTGCTTTTCATTTAACAAAAATAGCATTCTTGTTAATAAAACTTTATATCAGAAAGTGATAATATATCTGGTCAAAGACGATAGCTAAAATTTAATGAGCTGCTACATTACTAATATAATATAAATGGTTAACAATGTTGTTGCCAGCTTTATCTCCAAAACCACAGCTCTATGAAAAAAAAAAATATATATATTTATGTATTACATTTAATAAACTCATATTGAGTTATATGCAAGGCACCGTAGGAGAAAGGTGAAAAAGCATGTTTCTGAGCTGCTATGGATCACAATTGATAAATTAAGTATACAAACAAGATAGACTGATGAAAGTTATTGTTTGACTGAGATGTGACAACTCCTTTTACAGACAAATTATGCATGTTAGAATCATATTCTCAGAGGAATATATCTATTTACTTAGCATAGAAATTAAAAACTAAAAAATAGATTACACTTATCTAAAATAGAATGGAGCTCCAAACAATACTTGTCAGAATGAACCATAGAGCAATGAATTTAACAATAAAATATGCAGACTAGAACTTTGAAAATCAGCCTAGGGAAAATTTAAATTTTTTTAATGGAATAAATATGTAGACTTAAAATCAGACAAACTAATTCTTTTAAAGCAAGTTTGAAAAAAAAAATTGGCAATATATCACTTTGCAATGAGGTTGATCATTAGAAAAATACCATTCTTGAACATGCTCAGATGCACCTTAAAATGAGTCAGTGGGCTGTGGAACCTAACACATTTTCTTCCCAATTATTTTTGAAGGGTTCTTGACAAATATTTTCCTAGGAAAGAATGACAGACTGTCTTCTTTATTTTGTTTTTATGAGACTCTTATTTTTATCCTGTCATAAGAGGCAAATGGCAGAGCTATGATTTGGGTAAGCTATGTAGCAGAGGCTCAATTTGAAGAATTTATGATACAGCTTTCTTTAATCCATCAAGGAATGCAAGTTATATGGTCTTTCAATAAAAGATGTAGGTTTTGTTATATATGTTCACAGATTCTATCTTGACGATCTTAAAAAGGTACCAACAGTTGTTGAAGCAGAAACTGTATATGATACCGAAATTCTTTAAAAATTGCCTGAAGCATTATGAATATTTTCTACCTCAATATTTTTGTCATATAATATAAAATTTAAAAGTTAACTTTTAATAAAAATAATTAGAAAACCAGCTACACTGAATATGACAGCTCTGTGTAAGTGGGCAGGTGATATTAGAATGCCTTAATAATTGAAATGTAAAAGGTCATTCTTTACTTTTCAGAAAAAGGTTATTATTCAAATAGTAACATAAAATGTTGTTTCTAAGATTTGAAAACAGTTAATACAATTTTGAAATTATAGTGTTTTAAATAGAAATCTCAGCACTCTGGATATGAAATGCTTGCTTTCCTGTGCATGTTTAAGATGACATATATCTCTCTAAATCATATAAGGCAAATATTAAAAGTATTAATTTGTTAAATTGCCCAATAGATTCTTTACATTTTTCAATTATTTTAAGCTTGTTTCAGCAGCTATTTAAAACACAATATAGACCTTTTTGAAAAGCATACTTATTTTCTAGTCAATTTCATTCTTCTAAACATTGGTTTTCATTTAGTCTGATGAGAAGCCTCGCTGCAGGCCCTCACTGCCTGGGCTACTGAGCATGTCCAATTCTGGCAAATTATTTCAATATTCTGTAAAGGCTTTCATGGAGGGTTGAAATTAAAACAAACAAACAAACAAAACAAACAAACAAACAAACAAAAAAAACTGTTGGAGAGAAGCTCTTTCAACATAGAACTTAACCCTGACCGTCATTATAGCATTTGTTCATTCATTAAACCAACAAACCAATGAACAAACAAATAAAAATGGTGATTTTAATTTAAATAGACTGTGACTTCCATCTAGCCAGCTCTTCTGGTTAAAGTGTCTTTTGTTTATAGTTACTAAATACATATATTCTCCCAGTGTCTACCAAAAGTACAGTTTTTCTCAGGAAAGAATGCCATTGCATATCCCTTTTAAAATATGTGACTGAATTCCATTATTGCTGCTAACACCCTCAGCCAATATCAGGGAGATATTATTAAAGGCAATATTGTTAAATGATGAATATATTGATTTGATAGTCCTCAAGGATGGGTAATTTCCTCTCAGTCATTCTTCAAACTGAAATATAAATATATTTCTCTAACTGAGCTTCATCCAACCAAGTATTACTTCATGCAGTAACTAGAAAGGAAAAGTCAGCAATTAATGATGTCACTGTTCTTATGTAATATCTTCTGGCAGAAGATTAAGACATGCCTGTAGGTATATTGGTCGATTTGGTGGTGATGACAAAGACTAAAATTTTATCACATGTTTATCATGTTAATATACAAAATAGTATCATGAAAGAAAGCTTTTGAAACTTTAAGTACTGCTAACTGATCTCTTAATAGACTTCAAACCTTATAAAAACAGAAACCTGCCTTCAAGTTAGCAAAATGAAACAAATGCCTTTCAGGACTTGAGTCTAAGCCATCAGGGCTCCAGTTATTTTTAAATTATTATCTACAATAAGGTTTTATTTTAATTCACAAAAATATAAACATTTTTACTAATTTAGTGCAGAATCTCAAAAGTAAATTTTTCAGTCAGAGTTCTTTTTAAAAAATCTCATATTTATGATTGGTTATTAAAATGCTCAACTATATTGAGATTCTCTATTAACTTCTTTCAGTAGCCAAGGCATTAGCTGCTCTGCATTCCTCTTTCCATCCCCTATCCCCTTCATATTGCTAGATCACAACAGCACAATTTTTCACACTACTATGACTATGTAAATATAAGAAGAGCTAAGCCAAATAATATACTAATTAAAATTTCTTTTCAATTTTGTTTTCTGGATTTAATAATTGCCTTATTTTTTTTATTATCTCAGTGTTCTAATTGTTTCAAGTGTTCTTACAGATGCATGACATGCCGGTCATAATCTTTCTAAATGCTTAGACATCTTTGCAACTACTCAAATATTCTAACAATTCTTTTTTAAAAATTATCTCTGATCTTTTATTTCTTTTTCTGCTGTTCTTTCTTCTTCTCACTTTTCTAAGACCTGCTTCCCACAGTCTTCTTGTTTTCTACTGCCATCTAGAAAGATTCATGTCCAAACAAATATAGCTCAAGGGTAATGTTGAATAAAGATATTTCAAAAATGGGATGTTAAAGATAAATTTTGATATTTTTATGGTTTTTTTTTTTAATTTGGTAGAGCTGTGGAAGATGGGCTCCAATGAAGCAAAGTAGTAAAGCATAATGAAGGAAAACATGAGATATAAAATATTAAAAAGTAAAGCCCCCAGATGAACTCAAAAAATGTTAGCTCTCTTCTTCCTCCACAACCTTCTCATCTTCCGATCTCTTATTTTGAAATTTTCTTTTTTATATCTTATACACTCCTACAATCATATATTATTTGTTGAACCAACTTCTAAACTTTTGCTCTTAATAGAGAAGAGCTTAGTTGGAGATACTTTTTGTTCATGATATCCAAGCTTTCTATTTTTTTATTTTCACTCTATAAACCATGTAATATTTCTACCTTTTTAGAAATTTTCAGAAATGAATTTAGTCTTTGTTTTATTTTTAAAAAAAGTTTTTCTAATTATCAACATCAAGATTTAAGCAACATCTTTTATTGTCATATAACAAATTTTTATTTTTTACTTTAAGTTCTAGGATACATGTGCAGAACGTGCGTGTTTGTTACATACATATGCTTGTGCCATGGTGGTTTGCTGCACCTATCAACCTGTCATCTAGGTTTTAAGCCCAGCATGCATTAGATATTTGTCCCAATGCTCTCTATCCCCTTGTCTCCCACCCCCTGACAGGCCCTGGTATGTGTTGTTTCCCTCCCTGTGTCCATGTGTTCTCATTGTTCAACTCCCAATTATGAGTGAGAACAGGCGGTGTTTGATTTTCTGTTCCCGTGATATAACAAGTAAATTAACATTTTATTTCTACACATTACTCTTCCATTTTTCTCTTTATCATGATAAGATTGCTGTGTGTTTTCATTGTGTATATTTTATTGTCAGGATGCCTTTTGACCTTAGTGTGTGCTTGGGAATCTGTATATGTTACTTATAAAAATAAATTAACTGGTATAAATTATATGAACTTTTTAGTAGTCTTGCGTTCTTTTTAAATTTGTCTTTGTTTGGCTTCAATATAAGCAAATTCTGGTGACGTTTTATACAGCTATACTTTCTGAATATATATATACCTGAGAGAGTCTTTTATGTCTTAAACATAAGTGACATCTGACAACAATTTTAATGCTGTATTTTTCTTTTATTTTGTTTTTATTGCAGTAAACATGTCTAAGGACATTTTAAGATATTTTCCAATTTTTTCTTATTTTTAATGCGTATCCTTTTATTTAGTCTGTTCTCTCTTTCTGGATATCTGTATCATAAAAAGTAAAAACAAAGTATTATGCTAATTTTGTAAGTCTGTAATAAGATAACAGACCAAATTAATAGAAACTATACCCAAAAACTAAAGTAAAAACTTTACATGACCAAATTATGCAGATTAAAATGTGAAAATTTTAGTTTTTAACATAAAAATGATTTTTTTTTTTTTTGAGACAGAGTGTCACTCTATCACCTAGACTGGAGTGTAGAGGTGCAGTCTTGCGTCACTGCAACCTCCACCTCCTCTGTTCAAGCGATTCTCCTGCCTCAGCCTTCTGAGTAGCTGGGATTACCAGCACCTGCTACCACGCCCGGCTAATTTTTGTATTTTTGGTAGAGACGGTGTTTCATCATGCTGGCCAGACTGGTCTCAAACTCCTCACCTCAAATGATCACCCACCTTGGCCTCCCAAAGAGCTAGGATTACAGGCATGACCCACTGCACTCGGGTATTTCCATTCTTTTGAATAACTCAAAACCATTCTAAGTTTATTTTTCAAAAAATAATGATATAATTTCTTATAATATTAATTCTATACAGTAATTTTATTTCAGATTTATTTTTATTTAATGATTATGTAATGCATCATTATGCTCATAATACATATATAGTAAATAAACAAGCTATAATACATCTTTTAGCTCTTCATGTATGGAGATACGTTTAAAATACACTGTGTGGTTTTGGCATTTTGATGAAGGAGACTTATCTTTTGCTTACGTCTTTCTGAACGTTATGTCGACTGTGTCCATCCAAATCATCCGAGGTATTTGAAAGTTGTATTTCTACTTGAGCCCACAGTCACAGGGATGGATCAGATATCACTGATAGTTTTTATTAAAGTAATGCCATTTTTAACATTTAAAGACTTGAAAAAAGTATATTTTGTTAATAAACAATTCTTATGAAATATGAAGAATGGGAGTAGTAGGTGCTGGGTAATGAATTCCTAGGAAAACCTGAATTCAATTCAGGTTGATTTTAGTAGGCTATCACAAACAGCCACAAGCAATATGGTAAAATTCAACATGGCCCCATGGAAGATCTGCGTTTAGATTAAAAAAATTGCTTGAACCTGTGTTGTATTAAACTAGCAGGCTATTTTTCTACACCAGGAGATCATTGTGAGGTAAAAAATGTATTTATGAATAATATAAACAAAATATGATTGAGTATATACCCAGTAATGGGATTGATAGTTGAATGGTAGTTCAATTCTTACTTCTTTGAGAAATCCCCACAGGGAATCAACTCAGGTGCCTATCCATGGTGGATTGGATAAAGAAAATGTGATACATACATGCCATGGATACGTGTGTATATAATTAGGTTGCTTATTTTTTTCTGATAAAAGTCAATAATACTATCACTTTATACTATATTGATCTCACAAAACTTGAAACATTTTGTTTTTATTTGTCACCAACTTTAAGTAGTTTCTTTACAAACTGGAAAGATCTAAAAGTCAACCTAAACAAGAATTTTAAAGATCTTGCCATAGAAAATAATGAAGTGAGTAAATGGGCCACTCAAAACTATTTGAACGCACATTAAGTAAATGAAAGATTGTCTTCTTTTATGTTTATTCAGAAGATAAAAATAAGTGGCAACCAGGAAATTATATGAAGATGAATGTCAGCTCAATATATAATAACAAATAGCTTAATTAACTTTGTAATGAAGGGTCAAACTTCTCCCAATTGTGAATTATCTCTTTCTAGATTGATCGACACAGATGCACTGTTGTCAAAAGGGGTTTTCCAGTTTTTCTTTTATCTAACATCAAATTTATAAACAGGGTTTAATTTCAATCATAAAAATATTTTGATAAAATATAACAAGTTTTTCATTATCAGCATATAAAAATGCACTGTGAACTCTGCAAGTCCTGCTACATTATATATTATTTTAAACATTGATTAGTTCATTTATTTAAAAGTATTTATAAGACATATATAACTTGTTCAAAGCACAGTACTAAATACCGGGTATACAATAGTAAAGAAAGTGTGTATGTCCCTGCTTGATTGGATTTGATGGTAGGCTAAATAATCCCTGCTTGCAACTCCACCACCAAATGTCCATATCACAATCCCAATAAACATGTGAATGTCTTACTTTATGAGGCAAAAAGGAATTTACAGATGTGATTTAGGTAAGGCTCTTGATCTGGAGAGATTATCCTGGACTATCCAGTTGCACCCAATATCATTAATAAGGCCTATATAAGAAGGATATAGGAGAATCAGAGTCAGAAAAGGTAATGATATAACGGAAGGAAAAGGAGAAAGGGACATATGAAAAGGAAATGAGAGCTGATAGTGGTGCAGGGCTGTGAGCCCAGAAATACAGCTAGCCTCTAGAAGCTGTAAAGGCATGGAAAGGAAATGGTTTCTAGGATCTCCAGAAGAAACATAGCCCTGCTGACATCTTGATTTTATCCCCTTGAGACTGATTCTGGACTTATTGCCAACAAAACAGTAAGATAATAAATTTGTGGTATTTTTAACCAGCAAAATTTGTGGCATTTTGTACAACAGCATGGAGAAACTAATACACAGTGTGTATTCTGAAATTGTCCTAAAATTTTCATTCTTGGAAAACAATAAAATCATCACTGGTCATTGTGCTAGAAGCTGCTATATATTCTTCAAATATCCATTTCCTCTTTCTGAGAACAAGGTAGGCAATATTTTCCAGCTTCCCGTGTAGTAAAGGTGTGGTTATATTACTGAGTTCTAGCCAGTGGAATATGGGCAGAGGTAATGTGCCCATGTTCACGTCAGATATTTTTAAAGGAGATATGCCTTTTCCAGTTTTTCTTTTTTCTTTCACTAGTCTTATACCAGGGATGTCCCTGTGGAGGGCAGAGCCACAGGAATTCTGGACTTTTATGTAAATAAGAAGTCAGTTACTATTTTATTTGATCTATGACTTTCATATTACGAGGCCTATTTTTAAGGCAGTTAATTTCACCCTAAACAATACAGAAATTATTAGCGTGAAGTAGAATAGTACCGTTATTTAAACAACAACAACAAGTAAACATGATATTGGCATCAGTTGTTTGATGGTAGACCTTCATACTCTGGCTTCAGTAGTTAGGTGTCAGGTAAGAGAGATGTATATTCATTTGTTTATAGTGGCAGAAAATGGAAAAATCATTTCATGAGATAATTTAGAGGGCAGAGCAAATACTTCCTGAGCTGTAGTTCTCAGACAGATTTTCTAAGCAGTGGCAATATCGATATTTGGGCAGGATGCTTGTTTCTCCTGGGGCACTGTCTTGTGCATTATTGTGTGTTTAGCAATATCTCTTGCCCATTAGAAGACAATGGACTCTCCCCACAGTCTTAACAATTAAGAAAGTTTCCAGACATTGCCAAATTGCCCCTGGAGAACAAAATTGGCTCCAGTTAAGGACACTTTTCTAGGCAAAAGTGACAGGAAGAGCTAAAATACTACTTCGTTGTTCCTTGTAGCATAGAAATTCAGGAAAGAGAAATGAGCTCAGATGAAAATTGATTGGCTTAAAAGCATAAATAAAAGGAAGTATTCTATCTTATTTGGGTTTTCCACAATAATACAAAACCAGCCTGCCTCTAGATCCAAAAGGTAGGAGATTAGAATACAAATGTCTTGAGTTACAATGATTTTTAACTATTTCTCAGTGAAACGCAATTCAGCATTGTAGCAGAGATAAGAGAAAGGATTTTTTTTTCTTTTTTTTCAACTTTTATTCTAGAATCGGGGGTACATGGGCAGGTTTGGAGCAAAGATACATTGTGTGATGCTACAGTTTGGAGTACGAATGAATCTATTACCCAGGTATGGTACCCAGGTACTATTACCAGGTGTATGGTACCCAGGTACTATTACCAGGTACATAGTACCCAGTGGGGCATTTTTCAGCCTTTACCCCCCACCCTTCTTCACCCTTTAGTAGTCCTCCACGACTTTTTTTTCCATCTTTATGTCCATGTGCACTCAATGTTTAGTTCCCACTTATAAATGAGAACACACAGTATTTGGACTTTTGTTTCTATGTTAATTCACTTCGGAAAATGGCCTCCAGCTGCATCCATGTTGCTGCAAATAATATAATTTTATTCTTTTTTAATAGCTGTGTAGTATTCCATGGTATATATGTACCATATTTTCTCTATCCAGTCCACCATGGATAAGCACCTGAGTTGATTCCCTGTGGGGATTTCTCAAAGAACTAAGAATTGAACTACTATTCAACCCATCGGTTCCATTACTGGGTATATATTGAAAGGAAATGAAATTATTGTATCAAAAAGACACATGCACCCATATTTTCTTCTCATCAAAGCCTTTTTTTTCCAAGAGGAGTGAGGAAAAGAGAGAGAGAAAGGATATAAGAAAGCCTTAATTATTTCTAAGAAATATGTTTAGATATAATTATTTACATATGATGATAATAGACTAGAAATCTTTTAAGTTTTTGAGGGGCTTTATCACCAATGAAAACACAAGGCTTGTAATTATGAAACAACTTCACTGTCACCAAACATGCACAATCAGAAAATGGGATATGAATGGAAGTCAAGGGGGTATAGTCATCCAAACTAATGCTAGATGTCACAATGAATAATAATAGATAAAGAAGGATGTTATAGAGACAGCCAATAGATGTGCATAAAATAGATAAGGGAATTTATCTCAAAGATAATCAAGGGTCTGATCAAAAAGTATCCTCAACTACCCAAACAACGGATCTTCTTGGTGCTTGCATAGCCAGGTTCCATAACTGCTCTATGTATCCCATTCTTACCTTTTCCAAATGGATGATATTTTTGGCGGCTATTCTTCCTTCATCAAGATATATGAAGTATGTGTGGATTGGTGTGTATAACTTCTCTTGTAGGTTGCAGAGTTGTAGCTTATAGAGAATGTGTGTTGATCAAGATGCTCCGGACAATGAACCAGATGCAGTAACTAAATGCAATTATTTTCTATTTGGAGATATGGATAAGTATGTTCGATGTGTAGACAGATTGTAGGAATATTTGGTAACCAGAAGCAATGAATATTACAGAGAATATTAGCGGTCTTTTAAAAATCTTTTTGTCTTCCTGGTCATATAGTATTACATTCTCATGTTCTCTTGATTTAGTAGATTTTTGTGCCTGAGATCTGTTAAATAGATTGTGATAAGCAGTGTACACCATTTCAAGAAAGAAAAGGAAAACTCTTAAAGAGCAGTTATTCCTTCTCAAAATCTTCTTTTTTCCACCCCCTGCAACAAGCTGATGCTGTTGATACTCTATGAATGATGGAGTCTTTGGATTATTGTACAGAGAAAATCTGACCATGAAACAAACTCTTGATCACTATATAAACATTTAAAGAAATGTAAAAACATCTTCTGTGTTTGAGTTGTATATTTTGAGTCTATTTTTCACAGCAGCTCATTCACTACTCTACTAATAGTGGTTGTAATGGGATAGTTGGGTCATATCTTGGAAATGATGACTTTTTTTTTTTTTTTTTTTTGAGACGGAGTCTTGCTCTGTCACCAGGCTGGAGTGCAGTGGCGCAATCTCGGCTCACTGCAACCTCCACCTCCTGGGTTCATGTAATTCTCCTGTCTCAGCCTCGTGAGTAACTGGGATTATAGGAGCCTGCCACCACACCCAGCTAATTTTTGTATGTTTAGTAAAGGCGGAGTTTCACCACGTTGGCCAGAATGGTCTCCATCTCTTGACCTTGTGATCCACCCACCTCAGCCTCCCAAAGTGCTGGGATTACAGGTATGAGCCACCGCATCCGGCCTACGTTTCTAAAAATTAACTACAAAGAATATACTGTTCTCTCTCTCATTGCTGTACACAAGCGCACTCACACGCGGGCACACACACACACACACACACACAATTTAAATGCCTCAGGCTTTCTGTGACCTTCCATTGACTTAATGGATCAGAGTCTGAAATAGTGCAGAAACACATGAACAAGACCTGTCTCAGCAAAAACCTGGCTTTCAGTTACTTTGCAGTCAGTGGATTATGCATGATAATGAATATCCACATGAAAAAGACAGCATTGAGGACAAGATGCCCCTCAATCACTCCCTTCAATAGATTACAAACTTTATAATATTTGATATTTCAAATCCAATGTAAGGGCAAACAGGATTTTTGAATGAGATATAATTTGCTTTCTACTGCTATGGTGAAAGAAGATAAAAAGTCAAGGTTTTATTATTTTCCTGAAATGATACCTTTTTCTTACTCACTGAATTGTGCACTAAGCCATATATTCATCTTAGTTGTTGCTAGTCACATACTTTCTATATTATCATGTAATCTTACTCCTTACTACTTCATAGGGAGTTAAAGACAAAACAATTATATGATTTAGCAACCTTATGCTCTTCAGAAATGGACAGGCCACTAGAGTAATATTTTGTGCACATAAGTTTGAAGGTCCACATTAAAACAATCAGTAACACGTCTTCTGTCATAAAAGCCTTTGAAATAGCTCTAAATATTTAAAATATGTTAGTGATAGAAAAATATACTAATTTAAACATAAAATTTGGAAATAAGCATAAAGTTAAAATAAAACAATAAAAATTTTTGACTGAAGTTTTAATTCATTTTGCTGTAGCTTCTGTCCAGTTTATATTTGAAATGCAATTCTAAGTTTTATTTAATGTTCTATACTGCCTCAGAATGCTCCTTTGAGTATATAATCATAAATATGTCTTTTCCACATGACTTCACACTTGGAGCGTTGTACTCTCTCACACACACATTTGCAATAGTCTTTTTGTGAATAACTGATAACGTGTATGCCCCACATTGTAAATAAAGAGTTTATTGCTAATTACAACCAGTGTATATAATTTTCTTTCATTGACAGTACATTTGGATTTGCAAATACATACACAAATATGACAATATGCAAATCAAATATAGTTAATTTTTAAAAGTATTTTATGACAGATAATAAACCCATTTGGAATAGATAGCAAGAGTGTCCTGAAGTTTGTCTTAGTGCATAGCATTCTTATTTATCACTTGGTAAGTTTTTAGATGGGATAAAAGTGAACTGACTACTGATCACTTAATTCAACAAAGTAATACATTCTATATAGTATGTTATAGTCAGTCAGTTCATAGGCTTAACCTTGTTATTAAGCTTTAGCTCAGAAAGACCTAAATGCCCCCAATATCTATTTCTCATAACTAGAAAGCTAGAATTTAATTCGTTTTATGTTTTCACCTCCTCCCTGACCATGTGGGCTGTGTTCACAGGTGACCTTGATCCTATCCGTCCACTATTTCAAGGTTCCAGCGCCTTAACTGGCTTCTGGCTCTTAACTAACTCTTCCTTTGTTCTTTGCGCCTTCTGAAATCCAGGTCACATACTCAATTTTTTTTTTTTTTTTTTTTTTTTTTTAATGAAACCTCCAATCTAACTCCAAACAAAAATTCCACAATTTTATATCAGTTTATTTTCAGATGTTGCCTTTTCAGGTTTTGACCTACAAAGTTAGATGTCAAGCACTCAATTATTTCTTTATATCCACTAAAATCTTTCTCGAATTATTTTCCAATAGTTTTTTTTTTTTTCTGATACCCAACAAAGTATTTTACGAATTTATTTCAGAGTATATGCAATTTTAAATAATTAGAAATTTGGCCCTTTGAAATGTGTTTATTCATTTATATTAACTGATTTCCAGAGACATTTAAGAGTAACATGATCTACAAGTGATCTAACAATTATATACAGTATATTTTTATCATCAAAAAAAGTACTGAGAAGTAAAAATTATCTTTGAGAGGTGGTGTCATTAACATTTTATTTATTTATTTTTTTTTTTGAGACAGGTGCTGTGGCTCATGCCTGTAATCCCAGCACTTTGGGAGGCCGAGGCAGGTGGATCATGAGGTCAGGAGATGGAGACCATCCCAGCTAACATAGTGAAACCCTGTCTCTACTAAAAACACAAAAAATTAATATTTTCATTAATAATTTTTCAAAATTTTCAAATAAGTTGTTTATATAATTAAAATTACGTTATTTACTACTTGTTTTTGAAACAATTCTACAAATTAAGAGCAAATAAAGTATTAGATTAAAAGTTTTTTAAAAAAGAAAACAGAAGTTACTAATTTTGAAAGCCATGAAACATCAAAGGTTCTTATTGTTAAAAGGCTTACTTTTAAAAAATGTATTACCTTAACTAGGGACACATTTAAATTAATTTCAAGATAGAAGTAAAGATGGCCAGTTCATAAACATCTGCAGATATATTAATAGCAATTCTGCAATAATGTAATTAAAAGTTTTAAATTTCATTGTTGCCCTCCCATCTTGTAACATACTTCAAATTGTGTTTGTCTAATAAAACCTATGCAATAGATGCTGATTACTTTTGTTTTTAAACACCATTAGATCAAGTACAAAGATGCTTCTATAATTGTGTTCTTTGCTCGAACTCAACCCATTCTAAGTTGAATGTAATTCATATTTATTAAATGAATGAATAAATGAGCGATTACTTGTTGCATTTAGCCTGAATTATCATAGTTCCTTTCGATTTGTATTTATGTGCATTACTGATTCTTGGAAATAACTATCTTCCTTATCAATATTATGTTATTGGTACTGATGCTTTTTCTGATTCATCTGGAACAGGATTGTCAAAGGATCTGTTTGATAAATAATGGTCATTGTATGTTAACCATGAGTCTTTTACGTTGTCACATATTCATATCTGTAGGAACTCAAAGCAAAATGAGCAACACAAGGCTATTAAGATTTGTTTATCTTCTTTGTCGTTATATCATGGCTTGAAATGAGCAATTTAGAAGTGATTTCCCCATTTCAATGGCTGTGTCAGTGACCACAAAGAGAATCTTCAAGCTCTAGTCCAGGATGCTGTGGCAGAACATCTTGGTTAACATCTGTTTGAATGTCAGCATCAACATGATATTGATCATCTAGGAAACATAAATTTTGGACATTTGTCGATAACTATGTACAACTTTATAGACTAGCTCTTCTTACCTGACAGGGCTTATCTGATTAGTTCTTGCAAGGACTTTTACTCTCGTAATAGTCAGACACCTTATGGGGGGGTCATATCTGATGTTCCATGAATTACAGAGTCAAGTGCACAAGTAGCATGTGTAAGAGTAGACACCGAAGGTAGGAAATGTGTCCTCATGTCTTCCTGTCTCTCTAATTTCTCATTTGATCTGGGTAAGAATGCAGGGGTCAAAGGAAACTTGATAAGCAGCAAAACAAAACAATTAAAAGTGGAAAATCAAAACAAAAATGTTTTGTGATTTATTTTGTTGGATTAGCTAAAACACCATCCTAACACCCAGAAATCAAAGTGGAATCGATTTATTCAGAATCAAACTATTGGATTTCTGGTACCTAGAATGACAATAATAGAGATATTGCCAGGTGAGACTGCAATTTATTCACGGTATAAAGAACAGATGCGTAATCAATACTGAGCTGCAAGATGATCATTTTGTCATCTCTCTCACATTCAAACACTGCAGAGATAATGCTACCCATCACAGCAGGCACTGATGATTAACAATTACATATGATAGAAACATTGGGCAGATGCATCTTAGGGAATGAGCCAAAGTCAGATGAGTAATAATTATTTTAAAAATATAGGAAAGTAATATTTATTTTAAAATAATGAAGAAACAATATATTTGTACATTATTTTTTTCTTCAGGTCCAGATCTAATTATTGTAGCTTTACTCAATTTCCCTATTTTCAATAGAATAGGACACACACATTTTAAGTTTTAGTGATACGACTTGGAAGCCAAGGTAAAACTAACAGTAGAGTGTTCGAATGGGAACTAAATAAGTGTATTTTCCATAAAATAAGCTACAGTCTTCGCTATATATCATAGGATTTTGTTCTTAATATTATTGAGATTTATTTTTAATCCTGTGGTTTCTTTAGCATTAACTCTTCACAGTATTCCTTAAAATATTAGATATAGTGTTTGTACAAATTTGCATTTATGACATGGAAATGCATTGGACTGCACAAATCACAATCTTTGCTCTTGTTGATTAAATGTGATTTTTCATTGGTATGTGTTATAGATGGCCTCAACAAAATTACAAGTGTATTGTACTTATAGGAGATCTGAAATGAGTAGAAAGCATCAATTATGACCATCCGTGCAGTAAATTAGTTTGTACACTTTGCTAGTTTTAAACAAAGAACTTTTGCTCTTTGTATTTATAGCCAAGAACAAGGGGTAAAATGTAGTATATCTTCTCCTTTTCTATATTATAGATAAGAAATGTGTAATAGCAAAATAAAAAAATAACATTTCTATTTTGATTGGCAAGCATTTTTAAATTTATTATGATATTTAAATATTTCAACAATACAGATAATTTTATTTATGAATTTTTACTATTTTGTTAACCATTTTTGATATTGTATGTGTAAATTTTTTTTGAATTATGCATTTCAGTAGGTTAAAACTTACATTGATAAAATAACTTTTGTGTAATTTTGCATGTGGTAGTGTCAATAACTTATCTGTATAACATTGGGGCTATTCCCAGCTATTAATCAACCAGACATGTTTCTTCAAAAGCTTATTTTATAACTGAATAGACTTTCTCAAAAGGCAGTGAACTTGTGAATATTTAAATGCAAATTGGTGTGTCATTATTAAACTGTACACTCAGGCACCACTAAATTACTTTTGACTCATAATTAAACACTTATTCTAGGCATTTGAACTCCCTGCACTTAACAGAACAAGCAATTGCTGCATATAGTTGAACACTGAACAACTGGCTTCATAAGTTGGATCTTATATCATGATACTCTCTGACTTATCAGAGAACATGTATACAAAATTTAACCATTACCATCTATAGCTACTAGTGAATATTCTGATGGTAAAATATATTTATACTAATGTATTTTCAAAAATAGTTGTGAGTAATTATGAATGACTCCATGAAGGTATATTATATTATACAGAATAAACACAAATGAAAAAAAATCAGAGCTCATTTGTTCAACACATTAGGTCCTGATTATTCCTCATAATATCCTAATTAAGATAATTAAGTCATATAAAAAGGACTTCATCTATATCTATATATGTGTGTGTATATACGTACACTCATTTTTCAAATAGTCAAAATGATAAATGATAATCGTAATTAAACAAAAAGGTGATAGCTGCCTACAAAAATAATGTACTATGTTAGTTTTCTGTTTCAGAGATTTCAACCTAGTTAAGGATAAATTACCCTGTCACACGAAGATAATAGAAAGCTGTAGAAACAAAACAAAGCTACAAATTATTTGTACAAGTAAAGATTATAGTAGAAGGAGACACTTGAGATAAAAACGAAGGGCTGGGCACTGTGGCTCATGCCTGTAATCCCAGCACTTTGGGAGGCCGAGGAGGGCAGATCACTTGAGGTCGGAGTTCAAGACCAGCCTGACCAACATGGTGAAACCCCATCTCTACTAAAAATACAAAAATTAACCAGGCATGGTGGCACACACCTGTAATCCTAGCTACTCAGGAGGCTAAGCCTTGAGAATCTCTTGAATCTGGGAGGCAGAGGTTACAGTGAGCTGAGATTGGGCCACTGCACTCCAGCGTGGGTGACAGAGCAAGACTCCATCTCAAAAAAAAAAAAAAAAAAAAAACAGAAGAGAGGGCAACATTCTATCACCTTCCATCAAATCAGAAATTTGTCCTCACAGTCTTCCCTCTTTTGTCTGAATCATTAATCTCTACCTCTGTAATTAATGATATGAATAAATCTTGTTTCAATATTTTCCTTCTTAATAATAAACACTTTCCAGCAGATGCCTGTTTTTTTGTCTGCTTTTCTTTGTTGCAAAATTTCTCAACAAAGTTATAGACTTGTTTCTGCTGTGTCATATCTATCTCTGTTCAATCCACTATGATTCACTTTTCATCTCCCCAACATCCCTGAATCCATTTTGGTCAATGCTCCTAGCCCTCAATACTTACCAAATTTAAATCTGTTCTCAGTCCTGCAGTCCACATTTGACTAACAACCACTCAAAATATTTGATCAACTTGATCAGTTTCTCCTTCCTGAAACCTCTTTTCTTCTTTGGCTTTTGTGCTTTTCATTTATGTACTGGCAAGAAATCTATCTGTCCACCCATATATCTATCTACATATCTATTCATTCATTTTACTGGAACTCTTAGAGATTTGCATGTGTCTTAGTACTTTTTTTTTCTATAACAGAATACCTAAGACAGGGTAATTTATGAAGAAAGAGGTTTATTTAGCTTATGGTTCTGCAGGCTGCGAAGTTCAATATCCAACGGCTGCATCTGGCAAGGGCCTCATGCTGCGTTATAATATGGTAGAAAAGTGGAAGGGCAAATGAATGCATGCAAAAAAAAAAAAACCCAAAAAACAAAAAACAACAACAAAAAAAACATGGTGGCAACCCCATTTATAACAACTCACTTTCATGGGAGCTAATCTATCTCCGAGAGAACAAATCCATTCCCATGAGAACTAACCTAGTCTCCTAAAAAAAGACATTAATCCATTTTAATGACCTAATCATTCTTAAAGGCAACACCTCTCAACACCACCATTTTGAAGACTGAGCCTCAACATGAGTTTTCTTGTGAACAAACCATATTCAGACCATAGCAGCATGTAATTGGTAAAGCAGAAGTTAAGTGGCAGATGAGTGTTAATGCTTAGAAGGTCAGTATGGTGTGAGGGGCTGGAGCAGTGCATGGACATGGTATCAGACTTGCTGACACATATTGTTGGTATGGGTATTGAGCAGCATCTGGGCCTGCAGTCCCTCCAGCTTCCACCAAATGCCATCGTTAAGCTTCTCGAACTCCTGGGTCAGGTGCATTTGCCCCCCAGTGTCTTCTCATTACACTTAGAGTAAATCCTCAAGAATTATAATTGCCTATAACACTCTATATAACATTATCTTTATCTTCATCTCTGATCTTATCTCTTATCACACTTTAACTTATTTGTTCCATTCAAGACATATAGCTTGTTTTTATTTCTCAGCTCACAAAATTTTTACCTGATATTTCTTTTGCCTATAAGATCTTCTCTTGGTTCTTTACATGACTCATTATTTTATTCACTACATTAAAGATGTTTCCGCAAATGTCATCTTTTCCAAAGGAAGTCATTACTCTGACATATCTTTTTAAAATAGCCATGCACCCATTTTCTTTTTTCTATTTTTTAAATTTTACTTTAATTTCTAGAATACATTGCAGAACATTCAGGTTTGTTACATAGGTATGTATGTGCCATGGTGGTTTGCTGCACCTAGGTTTTAAGCCCCTCATGCATTATGTATTTGTCCTAATGCTCTCCCTCCCCTTGCCCCCTAACCCCCCACAGGCCCCAGTGTGTGATATTCCCCTCCCTGTGTCCATGTGTTCTCATTGCTGACCTCCCACTTATGAGTGAAAACATGCGGTGTTTTTTTGTTGTTGTTGTTGTTGTTGTTCCTGTGTTTGTTTGCTAAGAATGATGGCTTCCACCTTCATCCATATCTCTGCAAAGGACATGAACTCATTCTTTTTATGGCTGCATAGTATTCCATGGTGTATATATGCCACATTTTCTTTATGCAGTCTATCATTGATGGGCATTTGCGTTGGTTTCAAGTCTTCGCTATTGTAAACTGTGCTGCAATAAACATACGCATGCATGTGTCTTTATAGTAGAATGATTTACAGTCTTTTGGGTATATACCCAGTAATGGGATTTCTGGGTCAAATGATATTTCTGGTTCTAGATCCTTGAGGAATCGCCATGCTGTCTTCCACAATGGTTGAACTAATTTACACTCCCACCAACAGTGTAAAAGCGTTCCTATTTCTCCACGGCCTTGCCACCATCTGTTGCTTCCTGACTTTTTAATAATCGCCATTTTAACTTACGTGAGATGGTATCTCATTGTGGTTTTGATTTGCACTTCTCTAATGACCAGTGATGATGAGCATGTTTTCATGTATCTGTTGGCTGCATAAATGTTTTCTTTTGAGAAGTGTCTGTTCATATCTTTTGCCCACTTTTTGATGGGGTTGTTTGCTTTTTTCTTGTAAATTTGTTTAAGTTCCTTGTAGATTCTGAATATTAGACCTTTGTCAGATGGATACACTCATTTTTTTATTTCAACATTCACTTTCTATGTGCACACACACACATTTGTGTACTGAGTGTATTTATTATCTATCCCCTTGATCTGGAAAAGTGGTCAACAAACTATAGCACACCGGGGGAACTGCAGCAAGACCTGTGAGCTAAGAATGGTCTTTGAATGTTTAAAATATTGCAAAAGGTAGAGGAGAAGGAGAACAAGAAGGGTGAAAGTGAAGGGAACAAGATATGTGATGGAGATCACCCAAAAAAGTTAAAATATTTACCATCTGGCTCTTTATAAAAAATTATCTATATGCATTTTTCTTGAAGTTTCTCAAAGACAGAACCATACCTACTGCATAGGAACACTTGCCAAACATTTATGAGGAGGAGCCCATTCAGTCCTTAAAGCATTAAAGAAAATTTTATACCAAAAATAATACATACTCAACTTTCAGAAGCTTATGTTAGTTATGTAAGTAAAATAAAATGAAAGATGCTGTAGCATTTCCAGGAAGAAGAATAATGCAAAGTCTCTAAGATATAGAAAATATGGCACTTAGGAGAACATTTAGGAAGAAGTCCCAGCCATACTTTTTGACAATAAGAAACGTATTTAGTAATTGGCATTCATTTTAATAAAATATTTATGTGGTTTTTTGGTCTTTTGCCTTCACTTAAGTAAAACTCTCTCCTTAGTTAACCTAAGACTTTGTTTGCCTATAGCAGGAGTAGGAGACACAATTTTACAATGAATCTAGAAAGAATGCAAATATAAAAATTCAGCTAAAGTTTAGATTCTGATAGTACGAATGAGATTTTGCAGAAAGACAATAGTCTTAAAAATAGAAACTTTTGAAGGAAAGAGTATATGTTGATTCCATTTAAATATTGTTTAAAATTTCCAAAACTATCCCAGGAAGACCAGAGCAGAGGGTTTCTTTGATAGGATAATTCCTTTTTTTCTCTTGGTGCCTAAGTCATTTAAACTTGCTGATATTTAATAGATTTTAAAAATTACATTGAAATAAATAAATGAAAGAAAGATTTGCCCTTTCCGGACTAAGGGATTGACTGGCAAATCAGAGAAACAGAAGGAGGAAAAGAGAGAGTAAAGGGAGGTTTAAGGAAGCTTTTCCCTGGCCTCCAGGCCCATAGGTGCATGAAATGTGGGAGAGGGCCATCATAGTCTGGACAGATGTGTCGGAGCTCAAGTATACGTGAGTTTGTATCCCCATGCATAGTAAGACGTTATTTAAAACTTTTAGGCAGGGATCTAGATGTTCACATATTTTTACAAGCCACAGGATAATGGAGTGTCACAAGTAGATATAGCTAAATATATGATTTTATAGCAGCTTCCTGGATCCCCATGGCCTGAATGTGTATAAAAGAGAGCACGATAATTGCTCATGACTGGCTAGAGGTATGGAAGTGCAAGGAACACAGGGAGGCCTTTGAATTAGCACAAATAGACTTCCAGAGGTTGAAACTTGCATACATAGAGAAAAAGTCTGGGGTCCTGGACTCTAAAATGGCACCGACATATAATCCCATACCAGGCAGGCATGACAAGTCTTACAGGTCAAGAGTTAGATAAATTTAGCAACCAAAAGCAAAAATCAGTGAAGCTCCTTTGGACACCAGTGGATCCCTTTCCCTGATATGTCACTTTCCCCTATATTTAAAGCAGAGAAAAGAGGCAATTTAAAAAAACAAAAACTGAGCTCCTACATCCCAATAAATGAGAAGTTTTAAGGAAATACTGCTTATGATAAGACAAAACCATACCAAACCAAAGAAAACCCAGCAAAAATGAATGTAACAGTATGATATAACAAAGGAAACATGGATTTGGAGGTTCATTCAGCTACTTAGTTTGTTGTTGTTGTTGTTAACATTGGCTCTAACCCTTATCTATAACTAGGCAAGGTAATGATCTTTAATTCTGACTTGTCTCTATTTCTTCTATTGAAATAATAGCATTTACTTTGCAGAGTTTTTTTTTTTTCTTTTTTTGAGCCAGTTAAATGTCTTCTCTCCCCAGAAATTTCTCAGAACCTAACAGTTTCTCAGTATTTGTTATGCTCTCCCAGCACAATGCTGTGGAAATTGTAAAAGAACACTTTAGGGAGTCACTTATTAGGGCCAATCATATGTAGACAAAGGAAATCTGTCCCGTGTTCCTCAGATCTGTCTCCAATGGCAAAATCACATAATTATTAGAGAAATACAAATAAAATTATTCCATACACCAAAAAATTTTTAATTAATTTTCTAAAATTACCCTAAAGAGAGAGAATATGCACCATAATTCTATAGTTCAGAGAAAAATCACTCCTAATGTTAGACATTTTATATATACTTTTAGAGAGATGCATTCTAGTGTAAGGTGCTTTTACTCTCTCTATATATGTGTTTTAATTTTCTTGAATAAATATTTAGAAGGTTCATAAATTAGGTAGATACTTACCATTATGAGAAACTGACAGGTTGGTTTTCAGATGAGTTGTTTCATTTGCAGACCCATCAGTGATGATTGAAAATTCCAGTTGCATAAATTAACTCATGTAATCCTCCTTCAAATACTTTGAGGTCAGTATTATCATCATATTCATTTACAATGACCAAGTCAGGCTTTGAAAGCATTCTGTTTGGCCTTCCAAATGGGATTCTTACCGCTATATCATACCAGTAAGCTCCTTTTAATTCCATTCATCTGCTCGAAAGGTAGAAATTAAATATGGTTGGGAACTTAATCTCTTAGCCATCATGGGGAACAGTCCATTTCCTTCTGTCAGCATTTGCTCAAGCACAGGATCCACTCGTCTCCTATCCTGATTTCTTCTTAAACATCTGTTGGTTTGTGTTCCTCATTCTAGGAGAGACTGTCCAATTTCCTGGTCAAGCCAGGGCCCTCTGCTCTTCTTCTTTGAGCCCTGCTCTGTAAGTCTCAGCCTCTGAGGTGATTCATGTAGTCTCCTCCCTTGAATGAGGAAAAAAATCTTTCCTTCCCATTTTCCCACTTTTTAAGGATTAGACCACAAAGTTTGTAGTCCCCTGTTCTCAAATTCCTAGGTGCCTTAGTAAAACAACTTCTTAAAGTGTTCACTTATTTGCCCTCCAGGCCTGTAGCACATGCCCCTGGGTACATGAAGGAGATGAAAGAGGCTAAAGAATGATTTCAGCAGCACAGACTCTGACCTCCAGCAATCCTAGTGCATGGAACTTCTCTTCCATTTCACTGGGTCAAATCAGGACATCCTGTCAGCTGCTCTCCCTTCTGTAAATATATTCAGAAATGCCCAAATTGGAGTCTGTTATGCTAAAGGGAAACTCAAACAAAACACAGTTTCAATATTTCACAAGTCAAAATAAGTATTTGATAATTGTGCAGACTTAAGAAATATGTTCAAATTGTTTGCTTGACATTTTCAGCTTTCGAATAGTCTTAACATTAAAGCCTTGCTGACATGGTGTAGAATGTCCGAGGGTTAATACCATGGTTCAGATGCTCATTCTGGAAATACAATATTACTATCAATATGACAGCTCTGCCTCTCAAGGGAAAGGATATCACATCAGTTATGAAATGTAGCTCTTTTTCAGTCACTGATCACTGGACTGAAGACACTTTTAAGGCTGTCAACGGCAGCGATCTTAATCATTTACAGAGCTAAAATAACACGTGTTCCTAAAAGGTAAGATACATCATCAAGGTTCTTGATTACATTGAAAATAAGACTTTGAAGTGATTGATTTGAAGTTATTAATTAACACTTAACATAGTGTGTTTACTCACAGTCCTAAAAACCTAAATGTATATACAAAGAAGGAAGAGGCATTGATGTAGCACTTACATGCACTCAGCATTTTTCCAAGTACCTTATATTTAGAAGCTTAATTAATTTCAGAAGAACTCTATGAGACTTATTATTTTTTCTTCTTCACTTTTAAATGAAAAAATAAGACAGACATAAAGCATTTCACCTGTGATCATACAGCCTTTAGGGTTTGAATATACAGTCTTTGTCCCCAGTGTAAAAATGACTAAGGTCTAATTCCATGGGTGTCTTTTCATTCTTGGAAATGTTAATGACACTAGATTTTCTTGGAAAAAAAATCACTAACTTTGAGAATATGGGTAATCACACGTTTGATTCTTTCCCATAAACTATTAAGGAAATATGGACTTGATTATATACAAATGCATTTGTCATTCGTGTATGTTTTTTTCACACAATGGAGTAGCAGGTTATTTTTAGTGGCTAACCTCTTTAACTAATTATGGTTTAACTTTATCCCAAAGAACAATTTCCAAAATTAAGAAACAATAAATGATAATTAACACATTCAGGCATATCCAGTCCTTCTGTGGCAGAAAGACTAAGGAATACTCTTTCAGTATGGAAATTAATGCACTAGATAACCACCTCTCCGGTCAATTGTGGCTCATAGGTGGTTGGTTGCCTGGAAAAGTTAGTGAACATAGAGACCAATTAGAGAATTTTACTTTCGATTTTCTCTGTGTCAGTCACTGTTCTAGTGCTTTACATATAAGAGGTAACCTTATCAGTTTCAGGCATGTGGTAGACCTGGGCATGAATCAGCATATTTTTAAACTAGGGTGATACATCTGCTAATTTAACAAGTGGACCAAGTGGAGATTTACTAATAGATGACGAATTGAATGGGGTCTAAGCATATTTTCTCTCCAATTGCTAGTTTCATGTTTTGTGTCTGGCGTTTACTAGCTGTGTGACTTAGAAAAATTTAATCTTTCTTGGTCTCAGTTTTCTCATCTGTAAAGAGGTATTAATAATAATGCCTACCTAAGAAAGCTATTGGGAAGATTAAGTGAGATGGTGTATGTTGAAAGTCCTTTGTGTCATATTTGGACTATGCAAAGTTCTCAGTAATGGTTAACTTGTGTTTCTTTTTTAAGAATACAGCTTTATCTATTGTATAATCTGAACTCTTTATCTAACCTATTTCAAGAACAATGAATTACAGAAAAATTAGACAAATCATAAGTTTCAATCTAGAGTATACCAATAACTGTATTTCTGACCTTCATTGTCACTTGTTCCTCAGGCTTTAAGATTAATCACCGGCAAAATGGAGGCAAACTAAATGACTTCAGAGACTTTTCCAGTACTAAAATTTTATGGTTTTTATTAAGTGCTAAAATCATCACACAGTTTAGTCACCCAAAATGTGGGACACTAAAAATCTTAAACATTATTCAAATAAAGCAGTGATTTTTTAAATAGAAAAAATTTTTATTAGTTTAATCTTCTATGACTTCTAGTTATATTTTTACTCAAGTAGATTTTGTTGTCATTTAAAAATAATTTTAATGAGTTTAATTACATAAGAAATTGTGACTTATTATACAAAGGAGTGGGTGAATTTATTATATCAAATAATTAAAGGACAGATTCTGAGACAAAATTGAAACCAGTATATCCTGATTTCATCCTCATGTTACAGACACAAAAGGATATACAGAATCAACATTTGTTCTTGTCTCTAATATTCACAATTTCTTTATGACTTACTAAAGATATAGTAAAATACAATTCATGATTACGATGTAACCAGTGAATTTATAAACATAAATTCTTTCTTTTCTGACACAAATTTCCAGTTAATTTCAAACTCTTAGTATAATTGCTTTAATTACTTTCGCTAAATCTAATTACATTTAATTAAATTAAAATTCTACTAAAGTTCTCCAATATTCACTATATAAAGATACATATATTTATGAAATAAATAGAAATATACTGTACCTTGAAATGAAGTCAGAAAATATCGATATATTTGAATTTTTGAAGTAATATTAATACATTTTGCTATATAAAATTCCTTAGAATTAAGCACTAAAATGAAATAGATTATTTCTAATCTCTTCATTATATCTGCTTTCAGAAATAAAGTGTGGCCTGAGTTGCCAACATTTACTTTTCAACAGTAGAGTGCTTTGGTAGGAATATTGACCATTGTAGTAAATTGACCTGTATAATACATCACCTAGGTTATTGACCATTTGTGGAGCATTGACTGAGTTCCTCAACCCTTTAATACTCATTACATAACAATCTTACCTAATGTCTTCTAAGACTAACATTTCCTATTATGAAGAGGCAAGTTAGAGTACACTAAACAATACTGAATATATTAAAATTCTATAATATGAATATAATTTTAATGGAACTTTGTATGTTTGATGTTGACAAGAGTGGGGGGTGGGTGACTAGAAGGTATATTTCAAAACATTAGACTTTCTAGTTATGTTAGCAGAGACATGTTTAAATCCAAGGGGTTATCACAGGCTATAGGCAAGTTTCCTATTTTTGTAAACAAAGGTTTATTAGAACAAGGCCATGCTCATTCTTCTGAGTTTTGTCAGTTGTTATGTGTTATAAAACAATAGAGTTGAGTAGTTGCAACAGATATATGGTCTACAGAGCCTTAAATATTTACTATTGGGTCTTTTACAGAAAACATTTGCTGACTTCTGCAAGGTGTATCTAAATATGTGAAAATATAATTTCTAGATTCGTACTACGAAATTAAGGCTGTGGAACCAAGTCTTAGAGATGATATAATTTATTAAGCTCTACTGAGCCATTACAGAAATCATAAGAAAAGTAATGCTTTTTTTTAACCATTGTCAACATAACATTCCATCAGGTCTTCAGAGGAAAAGACTCCTATAGAGTCAGTTTTGCTTTTCTTTGCCATATGTAAATAATTTCAATTCCTCAAGAAATTACATTCATTCTGCCTCACAGTTAACATCAAGTTTGAAAAAGTAACTTTGTTTTCTTTCTACCCACTAATCAAACTGCTCCCATTTTCATACTAATGAAAGTTGACTTTCAGAAATAAAATCATTCATTTCAATATATCAGTTAGCTAATAAAATACTTTTCTAAATGGATGTTTGCCTGGTAAAATATTGTAAAGATCTCCTTTTATATTTTAATTCCTCCTGCATAAACCATTTCTAAAAGATGATTTTTAGTTACATAAAACCTTTTTTGCTTTCTTTTAATTTATAAACATTTACTAATGATTATTCTTTAACAACATGTTCAGAAGAGACTATTGAGTGGTTTCACACCAGGCATACTCATACACACACACACACACACACACACACACACTTTGCATTCGTTGGGCACCACATAAACAGTTTTATTAGGTAATTAAATCTTTATTTTGTAAGCCCTAAACTCAAAATAAATAAATAAGTTTAAAAATAAATCATGTTGATTTAAATCACACTTAGAAATATTACTGGAAAACAAATTAAAATAACTTGTATTTTCAGTATTTTAGTAGTGAATGTATATTTTTAATAACATATTTTAAAGTTTTTCTTATATACTTCAGTGCCCCTATAAAATAAAATTTTTGAAATAAATTATAGTTTTCTCTTTTTGCTATATTATTAAAATCTAACATTATTAATCATATTGTCTTGTAAGTTAGCCATATTTTGGGGACTTATAAAAATGACTGAGTGGCTGTAACAGAAATGGTTTCAATTTGCTATTCTTTTTGTCTGTTTATCCATTTCTTTTTCTTTGTTGGGAATTATCAATTTATTGCTTCTTGTTTTGATTTCATACTAATTCTATCTGCTAATTCTTTATAATTTGATAGCATACAAACATCTTAAGTACCTATGCATCTAAAAGATGGATTAACCTCTGCTGATTAAAAAAAAAATCATTGTCACTGATCTCAAAGAATACTATCTATTTTAGGTGAATACATTCCTATGAAATATATTATTAAACATATTATAAAATACAGTGGAAAGAGATTCATTCTTTCTGACCATATTAGAAATATTCATAAAAGAGGTAATACATAATCATTACAGTGAAAGGTGATGTACAAAATAAAGCTGTTGATTATAAAAAATACATCCTATGACACATGTTACCTGTACTCATAAAATATAACAAGTACAATTAGCTTTTCTTATTGAATCTTTTTGACTTTTCCCCAGGGACAAATCTTTGTCGTATGTCTAAATTAGAGATAAATGAAATATTATTACATGTAAGTTCTGTGCTTATTTAGTATCTGGGAATTATTTTATACTTTCATATATAATTATGAAGAGAAGTGACTCTTGATTTTTGTTCATAAAAGAAATACACCTGTATTTACTTTATCTACCCACATTGATAACTTTTATCTCCAGAAATTATTCTTCTTATCTTTTGTTATGAATATTGATTGCTTGATTCATAAATAGTATGAATAGAAAAATGCATTCTATGCTGTGACCTTATAATTGCATAAAGTAATGCCAAAGTTTTCGACAGTCTTGTAGAAATGTATCTGAGAATGTGTAATGTATTTCAATTGGTGATTGACTGAAAAAAAGTACAATTGTTTATTTGAAATTTCATTTAAGTGACCATCAAAAAAAAGTACTGTGACTAAAGATTTAGTTTGCATATAGTTCTTCAAGCGATTTTTATTTACATAAGCATCTTCAGTCCTGAAATGACTTTTGACATAGAACAGACTGGTGATTAGTATCCTATTTTAAAGAAAAGGAAGCAGATGTTAAGAGAATTTAAATGATCAGCCTATTTTCACATAGTGCTGGTAAAAAGTGGATGGATCAGATAGATACACATTTTTAATGGATAAGCTTCAAAGGCAGCATGGTTGAATTTAATTTGATCTGTAAACTAATGCTAAGGCTTTTCCTAATGTGTGTTTATATGAGCAAAATTGAGATTGAAAACAAAGAAGCTTAAAAATGAACACCATGTAAAATAATTCATTAAAAAATACATGTTTTTTCTAATTTATCTAATCAACCTCTCTCACTTGGGTTTATTTTAAAAGTATTTTGGCTTCTATTCTCTTTGTCAAATGTCTTTGTGTTAGAAACAATGTAATATTGATAAAATTTGATTTATTAGATAGATGAATATGTGCTTATAAATCACTTTTCTTGAAAAATACACATCTATACATTTCTGCCTCGTGTAACTTGTGTTCAACAGCATTGAATTCTGTAGCTAATTCCAAAGTTACCAAATTAGAAATAGAATAAAATGGAGAGTAAAAAGTAAAGTTAAATTTAGTATGTTTTTAAATCACTTCAGTTTAAGGTAATGATGCCATATTTATAGGTAAAAATCAATTATTAAATTTGTTAGTTAACATCTAGAATCCTCTTGTTCATCTTATATATGATCACATAAAAACATTCTATATGAAGCTATTTAAAAAGTCATGATTCTTACATTTCAAGATGTTACATTTTAAAATGTCTCAGCATATCTAGAAAGCCAATATTATAGAAATCCTAATAAATAAATAAACTAGTTAAGAGAGGTAATAAATTTGTTATGGATATAGCCAACTTTTTATTATCTTGGGGGAAGATAGAAAATGAAATCCATAGATAATCCTCAAATCTGATTTTTGCAGTTACGTGCAATCTGCTCCCCTGCTGAAACCTTCAGCAGAGGTGATCATGCAGACACATGGGGTGCAGTTAGTAACCTTATCTCTCCTTTTCTCTAGACCAGTGTGAGGTAGAGGAAAAATGGGGGAGGGGTGGCAGGAAAGAAAAGAGCAAAGAGAACAAGCTGTCTTCATCATTCACAAAGACATACTCAGACCTGCAACTCTGAATGGCTGCCCCTCATATTGCTGGGTATATATAGGCAGTTCTAGCCACCAAGTTCACTCTGTGATACAAATTTAAAACGAGATTTTGGGATAGACTCTGAAGTGTTGTCACAATATGTACTTGATTCTGTTTCACAGTTGAAAAAGCAGCCGAAGGTAATGGAACATGTCGGATAGAATTCTATTAGCACTCCAGCTTTGCCATTTGCAGCTGTAACTTATGGACAAATACCTTAACTCTTGCAAACCTTAATTTCCTCAATACTTAAAATGAGTTTCTAAAACCTATCTTTATAAGTTTATTGTTTGGATTGGAGCCCTATATAATTTTCCTAACATGGTGCCTTGGACATAGTAAGGACCCAATAAAAGTACCAATTATTAGAGCAGCTAGTTAAGATAAAATCAATCTTCCTTTAACAATAATGGGTTGTTTGCTTAATTATAAAAGAGTGGAGAAAAATATTGCCCAGTTCTACAAATATGTGTACCAGTGACTTCTTTTCAAAAATCTATTAAAGGCATTTATTGTTTATGCTTTCTTAATGGAAATAATTTCAAATATATCTGTCTGCTTTAAAAGATATGGAATCTACAAACAAGTTTATTGGATAGAAGGAAATTCAGGCTAAGATTTTGTTCAAAGTGTAACATAATTTATATTCAGGTAAATGATGTTTGGACATAAACCCAGGTTATGTGAAAGATAGGGCAGTAGCCTGAGCAAGCATGCTAATACCAGATAATTCAGATAATTCATGATTATTATGAGTTTACGGCTTGCAACTCACTCTTCTCTTATAGGTAAGTATAAGATATGGATGAATGAACAATGACTGAGATTGTCTTCTGTTAAAGAAAACTTATGAGGAAGTGAAATGAAGTAGAAAAAGAAAAAGCAAAGAAGGTATCAGAGAGAAAGGAGGCAAATAAAAAGGAGGGAGTAAAAGAAGTAGAAGAGAAGGAGGAAGTCAACTGAGGAAGCAAGTGAGGATATTGAAAAAGGTGATATGGCTTACTCTTAAATATCTTAGGTTTTTATTCCCTTTACAAAATTAGTTTTTTGTTAGTTCTTTTTTTGTTTTTCTTATACCAAAAGCATGACTCTATAGGTCTTTCAAGCAAAAACAAATAAACAAAACAACACTATAAAGAAATGGTTAGTAATACTGATTTTAATAGACTATAGCCATTAGTATCAAAAAAAGATCAAACTTCTATTTTCTATATCCAAATTTTAAGAACGTTTCTTATAAAATTTAAAATAAGTTTTATTGCATTTAAAATAGAGAAGAGGAAAAAGTAGAGTATATGTTGGGGAAAAATTTTTATTTTTTAGTGATGTCTTGCTTTCAAAACACTACCAATGCATGTCATGGGGCATGGATGCCAACTTTCCCCAAAAAGCATTCTGGTTACCTGATATGTGAGAGTAGAAAAGTATCCTTAAATCAGGGCCAGAGAACATATATAAATTGTAAGTTATAAGGTACTGGACCCTTTGAGCACAAAATCAATCTTTTCAATAACTCTGCTCCCAATGGGTCTGGCACTGTGCCTGACATTCCTGTTACGGAAATTCCTTTGAGTTACAACATGGCCTTCAGAAAAATCTTTGTTAAATCAAAGTATATGACTTGGGAGGTTTAACAACTAGGTGTCTTATCAGTTTGAATTAGATAATTAGCTGTCAAAGGAGCCTCTAGAGAGAGAAACATAGGTTAAGTACATTTAATTGAGTGAAAGTACAAATGGGGATAGAAGGCTTTTCACAGATCATAGCCCTGTTACCACCAGAAATAGGAATGTGCAGAAAGTAGGGGCCTCAGAAAGACTTTGGATATCTACTGAAGAGAAATCTGCCGAAAAGATAGCAAAACAGGCCAAAGTCAGCACAGAGGAGATAAAACAAACAAACAAAATACAAACAAACAAAAAACAGCCTACTTTCTGATTCTGCCTAGACTGCCCCTAACCTGAATGAAACCTTTTCACTTTTTACCCCTGTTTTCTTTTTTTTTTTTTTTTTTTTTTTTTGAGACGGAGTCTCGCTCTGTCGCCCAGGCTGGAGTGCAGTGGCGCGATCTCGGCTCACTGCAAGCTCCGCCTCCCGGGTTCCCGCCATTCTCCTGCCTCAGCCTCCCGAGTAGCTGGGACTACAGGCGCCCGCCACCGCGCCCGGCTAATTTTTTGTATTTTTAGTAGAGACGGGGTTTCACCGTGGTCTCGATCTCCTGACCTTGTGATCCGCCCGCCTCGGCCTCCCAAAGTGCTGGGATTACAGGCGTGAGCCACCGCGCCCGGCATTTACCCCTGTTTTCATGGTGAGATAAGAAAAGTGACGTGCTGGAGAGAGAAAAGAGTAATCATATGTCAACAGCAACAATATAATTTCTGGAACAGCCTCCTATGTCATTTCTAAAGATAATTAGATTGCAAATTCTCAGAAAGAAGAACAAAAAGAGTATAGTTGAGTTTTCAGGTTTCTTGATATATTTTTTTTTCCTATATGTCCTTGCAAACTTAAAGAAAAAAGAATAGTTTATGTTACTTTCTAAAAAACTATAATTCCAATTTCTAGATAAGTCTCTCTTCCCCTATTTGTCTATACTTCCTATTTGTTACAGCTAAAACCCTTGGACATCATATATAAAACAACCAAAAAAGGACTCTGAGAGGTAGGGGAAAAAAGTCATATCAGCGAGGAAACTGACATAATATTTTCAGCTATTTCCCTGTAGATGTGTATTCCTTTTTCAAAGCTGTTTACTAATATAGAAAATACTTCAATATACATCTTTGTATACTTACATTATATGTCTTAGTATGCAAGGACTGCCATAACAAAATACCATAAACTGAGTTGCTTTTAAACAAAAGAAATGCATTTTTCAGTGTTCTGGAGGTTGGGAGTCCCAGATGAAATGTTGGCAGGTTTGGTTGTGCCTGAGGCTTCTCTGCTTGACTTGTAGATGGCTGTCTTCTTATGTCTTTATATGGCCTTTTCTACATGTGGTCACATCCCTAATGTCTCTTTTTCTTTTTATAAGGTCCCAGTCGTATTGAATTAATGTCCCGCTCTTATGACTTTGTTTAACTGTATTCTCCAAATACAGTCACATACTGGGAGCAGGGCCTCAGCATATGAATTTTGAGAGAACATGTTTCTGGCCATAGCAATGGGCCTTTCTCAATCATTGCATTTAGCCCTGTGGAGAGGTTTCCTTGCAGTAACATTTTTGCTTCATATGTGATCAGTGGTGTTTAACTTTAATAGGTAGATGCTGCTTTTCATAAAGGAATGATATGGTGGTGGGTTCTCTTGACTTTATTTTAGCTTCGTATAGACAGACTAGCTACTGCAGGAGCCAGACACCCAGAAATGTTAACACATGCAGATAGAAAGAAGACCCCTAAAACATCTGATCTCTCTGGCCAAAAAGCAAGGAAAGAAAGAAAGTCACAAAACTTTTAGATAATAACTATTCTACTCCAACCGAATCACCACACACACACACACACACACACGAAAATAAACAAAACCTATGGTTTATTCTCAGCCCTGCCAGCAAAGGCTGTGTGGAGAGCCTAGACTCCAACTCTGCTCGACTAGTGAGATCCCTAGCACTATGGCCAAGCTGGTACCAGAGAAGCAGAGGAAGGAGCTCAGACCTTCATCATTGTCAGGCACTAACAAGTGATACCCCATAAGAAGTGATACCCCATAAGAAGACAGCCATCTACAAGCCAAGCAGAATATACCAACAGTGTCAGTGGAGGTCTCGTGGGGAGCCTGGGCTTCCACACCCACCTGGCAGTAATAAGACAGGTGGCACAGGAGGCCTGCTGAAAATGGGATGTAAATATGATTCTACATCTTATCCCACAATATGCAAAATACCCAGGCTTCAATGGAAAATCACTTACTATACCAAGAATCAGGAAGATCTCAAGCAGATTGTAAAAAGATAATCAGTAGATGACAACAGTGAGATGGCACTGATGTTAGAATAATCTGGCCATTATTTTAAAGTGGCCATAGCTGCTTTAAAGCATAAGAACGCTTTAAATACTGATGAAAAATGTATCTGTCATTCATTCATTCACTCAAAATTTTGGAGTGCTTACTGTATCTTAGATACTCTGCTGTGAAGTAAAAATAAAAAGGTGAATATGACAGGCTATGATCTCAAGAGCATAAAAATGCTTTAAAGCACAGAAACACTTCAATGAGCAGTTATGAAATGATTAAATCAAATGAACAGGAATGAAACTAAACACACGAAAAGAAAGAGAAGCTATGGAAAAGAAGCACATGAAAATTTTACAGCAAAATATGGTAAATGGGAATAAAAAGTAGGTGAACTCTAAATAAAGCAGTACAAAAAAAATCACCACACAGCATGATCATCTATCTTTACTTCCGTGAGTCTATTTTATATTATATGAGGATTAAAATGAAATATATTCTTTAATTTCCCTCTCTCCTTCCCTGTCTCTGTTTCTTTCATGTTTAAATTACCTCGTCTGCAAGTGGTTTTAGCTGATTTCTTTACCAGAATACTGTTGGGAAAAGGTAAAATGTTTCTCCTTCATAGTGTGTTTTTTAACAAGATAATAAATCAAAATGATTGGATAAGAAAATAAATTGCATATTACGCTGTCCATTCTAACTCCTATAAATTGTATTTGATTATGAAATATAGTTTATAACATTCTAGGTACAAGTAATTGTATAAATATATTCATTTCACTGACATTGAGAGATGATAATATAAATTGTCTTCTCCAGTGTTGCTTAACTTGTTTAGTCAAAATTTACCTTTTAAAATTTGTAGCTATTGTCACCCGACCTCTGACCTCTGAATTTTTCAAATAAGGATAAATAAAATTTGCTGATTTATTGTGATTCAAAGGATAAGAAACCATTGCTATACAAACTCAATTTCTGCTACAAATATTTCAATAGCAACTTTCAAGAATAATCAGAGAGTTTTTTTAACTGCTTATTTGTTTAAATTTTCTAGCCTTTTAGAATTACACAACTGATTAAGTATGAGTCAGGCCTCATAGGTATATGGATAATGAAAGTTTACCCTTATATGTGGAATAAAGGAAGACTTCTCAGAAGAAGTAAGATCTAGTGTGTGTGTGTGTGTGTGTGTGTGCATGTGTGTGTGTATTTGTATATATTTTTAAAACGTGTTTCTTTTTTTTAAAAAAACTTAAAAAATCAGACTAAATTAGAGAATAAATACTTTTCTACATCTCTATATTCTCACTCAAACATTTTTGGTTGAACTCTAACCATTTCATCTGGAGTATAGACAGAATTATTCTTCGGAAGCTCCACATCATATTTCATGAAGTGAATATACCATAATATTTTCAGTTATTTTCCGGTAGATGTGTATTCCTTTTTAAAGTTCTTTACTAATATAGACAATACTTCAATAAACATCTTTCTATATGAACACGCGTGTCTTAATCTGCAAGGGTTTCCATAATAAAATACCATGGATTGGGTTGCTTTTAAACAAAAGAGATTTATGTCTCACTATTCTGGAGGCTGGGAGTCCCAGATGAAATATCTGCAGGTTTGGTTGCGCCTGAGGCTTCTCTTGCTTGTAGATGGCTGTCTTGTTGCTACGTCTTTATATGCCCTTTTCAACGTGTTATCATGGCCCTGGTCTCTTTCTTTTCTTGTAAGAACCCAGTCATACTGGATTAGGGCCCCACTCTTATGACCACATTTGCCTTAATTACCTCTTTAGAGGCCCTACCTCCAAATATAGTCACATACTGGGGAAGGGGCCTTCAGCATAAGAATTCTGAAATAACATACTTCAGTCCATAGCAATAGGCCTTTGCAATCACTGTGGAGTAGGTTCCTTGAAGTAACATTTCAGCTTCATATGTGAAATTTTATGTTTAATTTGAATAGATGGATGCTGCTTTTCAATAAGGTGGTAAAATTCATTTTGTCAGCAAATTTTTTTCATATCTCTACCGAGCATAGGTGAAAATTTCTTTTTATTTTGTTTTCATTCAAAGGGGATGATATACTTCATTGATGATTTAGTATTTATTATCCTCATGAGACTAAACTTAAGATTCTTCATATGTATTTATTGGACATTGAGATTTGATCCCTGTGGAGTCCTTATTGTTATCTTTCATTCAATTTTAATTGGACTGGGAGCATTTGTTTCTGTTTCTTGCAAACTTGGAATTACTTTGCATATTAGAGATAATAATGATGATAAATTATTCATTATATTTTTTTTTCTGGAGTCAATAATGTAATTTCCCAAATTTTTTTTTGAGATTCGAGGTTGGTTTGTGAGGTGTTCATGAGAAGAATTGAAGAAGTATTTCCCGTTCCCATTAGAATTGAACTTTACTTCCCACTTTCATTTCTTTAAAGTTAGGCATTGGCATGTGACTTGTTTTGGGAAATAAACTGAGCAGAAGAGGCAAGTGTGATTCCTGGGAGAAAGTATTTAGAGCTAGTGTACTACAAAAGCCAGCATCACCTATGATGATCGTTTTCACATAAGCTTTGGTGTCAGGGTGATAAGAGTCACAGACAGCTTAGGATGCATGTACAATGTAATGAGATATAGGCCTTTATTTTTATAACCATTAAGTTTTTGCAATTTTTATAGCAGCACAATCTAGCCTATCTGAATTAATAGAATTAGCAACATTCTTCCAAACTCTAGTTTACACTGTATTTATTCTTTAAAACATGTTTATATGATTTTTAAATAAATAATTTTAAAATATTTCAAATTTATTTTTATAAATGAGGTAGACATAGAGGTCTGACTTCATTTTATTCCATTTGTACAATCAGTGGTAAGAGCAATAAGTAACTCATTCTCTCCCCTTAAACTGCTGCTTTTATCATCTATAAAGTTCTCATAAATACTGCTTTCTCATTCTGGATTCTATATTCAGTTGAGTGAAATGATAAATTATTCTGGTCCTACACCAATACAAATTGATTTGTGGTTTTATCCTATGTCCTAATGTACTATAAATTTTAATACAGCCTGGTATCCAGCTGTTCTTATTTTTTTCAAAATTTTGGCTTATATCAATTTATGTATTATTTTACTTTTTGAGTATTCTTTTATATAAAACTTAAATAGTTTTATATAAATCCAAGAAAATATACAATAAATAGTCCCTATTATGTTTCAATTTTCCATCATTGTGTAGTAATAAGAACTGGATTTCTCATTCCGTAATAAATAACTAGAATATTGTACCAAATATTTAAAATCATTATTATTAAACATTAATAAGTCAAAGGTAGAGGCAAGTAGAATTCAATAAATCTTCAGTAAATCTAAAAGAAGGCATAAAAAAGAAAAACAAGTAGCAAAGAACACATGGAGAAAAGAGAAAACAATGATGATAAACTTGAATCCACCAATATTAACAAATTACACTAAAAATGTGTGGTCAAATATGTCATTTAAAAGGCATGAACAGCTAGGGTGTATATATATTAAAGAAAAGAACAAACTGCATACTTTCTACAAGAAACCCACTTTAAATAAAATGCACATATAGGTTAAAAATAAAAGGAGAAAAATTATACTCATTGTATAACAATGAAGGCCAATTAAAGAGACAGCAGAGAATAATTTGAATAGGGAGAGTTTACCTTATAGAATTATTAGCTCTAACAGAGAATTAGAATAAAGAGGGATTAGCTAGTCAGAAGCACATAGAACTCTAGAGAATATACAAATAGCAGATAAAAGGAGCAGCTGCCATCTACAGGGCCGAGAAAAAGTGCACAAGAAAGAAAGAAACTCTCCCAGAAGTTAGATTCAGACTTTGCTGGAGGAAGCACAGCCATGATTCAATCCACAGCAGAGTAATGGTGGAGATGCAGCAGAAGAGCTTTTTGGAAATTTGACCTAAGAATCTTGCTGGAAATTCACCGTCTAAGGCAAGGGTTGCAGACTTTCCATAAAGGGCCATATAATAAATACTTTAGGCCTTGTGGACCACCATGCAATCTCTGTCACCAGTTCTCAATTCTGCCGTTGCAGTGTGAAAGTCGCCAGCCAGTACAGCTAACTACACAAATGGATGTGGCTAGATTCCAATACAATTTTATTTGCAAAAACACCTGATAGCCTAGATGTGGCATACCGGCTCCAGTCTTCTAATAGCTGCTCTAGAGTGTGGGGGAATTATCTTCAAAGGATATTCTCACTGATGGCACTCTGCTGTAGAACAGCCTGCTGGAAGCTGCTGGCTCCTGGACACTACAGGGCCCGGTGCCAGAAAAGTCCACCTCGCAACAGGGGTTGGTTACCAGGAGAGCTGTGTATACTGCAGAAACAATTTATTTTTCTAATTTAACTTTGCCAAATTAAGAAAAAATTCCATTAGGATTCAAATTTAAGAATTTACGATATTTGGTTATTTTATTTCTATGAAATGTCCCTCATGGCCCATGTTTATCAATAAACTATTATCCTTCATATTGGTCCTGCTTATTTCCTGACAAATTTATTTTTAATATATCATTTTTTATTATTCTAACTAAACATAGACTGTTATTGCCGTGTATGCACAATAAATACTGAATGCAAATGATTGTTTGCCTTTTTAAAAACATTTTAATTTTTTATTCGTAGAGACAGAGTCTCACTGTGTTGTCCCTGCTGGCCTTGAACTCCTAGACTCAACAGATCCTCCTGCCTCAGCCTGCAGAGTACTGGGACTACAGGTGTGTCTTCCTGCTTAGTTTTGTTTTGTCTTCTTTAATTTTCATTAATAATTTAATCTTATTTTTTAATTACCAGAGTTTCGAATTGTAGAGTTGTAACCCCTCTCATATTTATTAAAATATAAAGTGGAATTTGAAAATATCTATCTACGGCTGGGCGCGGTGGCTCAAGACTGTAATCCCAGCACTTTGGGAGGCCAAGACGGGCGGATCACAAGGTCAGGAGATAGAGACCATCCTGGCTAACCCGGTGAAACTCCCGTCTCTACTAAAAAATACAAAAAACTAACCGGGTGTGGTGGCAGGCACCTATAGTCCCAGCTACTTGGGAGGCTGAAGCAGGAGAATGGCGTGAATCCGGGAGGCGGAGCTTGCAGTGAGCCAAGATTGTGCCACTGCACTCCTGCACTCCAGCCTGGGTGACAGAGCGAGACTCTGTCTCAAAAAAAAAAAAAAAAAAAAAATCTATCTATCTATCTATCTATCCACCTATTATCTGTCTATCTATCTATCTATCTATCTATCTATCTATCTATCTATCTATCTATCATCTATCTATCTATCTATCTCTATCCACCTATTATCTATCTATCTATCTATCTAAAATAAACTATCATTGTATTCCTAATTTACTATTTTTCCTGTTCAAAAATTTCAATTGTTTTTGGGGTGCAGATAGTTTTTGGTTACATGGACGAGTTCTATAGTGTTGAATTCTGAAATTTTAGGGCACCTATCACCCAAGTAGTGTAAACTGTACTCAATATATAGTCTTTTATCTCTCATTCCTCTCCCAACCTCCCTCACTGAGTCCCCCAAATTTGTTATTATCACTCTGAACGTCTTTTGTCATCCAACTTAATCCCCATTTATAAGTGAGAGCATATGGTATTTAATTTTCCATTCCAGAGTTATTACACCTAAAATAATGGCCTCCAGCTCCATCCAAGTTGCTGCAAAATATACTATTTTGTTCCTTTTTATGACTCAGTAGTATTTCATGATGTATGTTTACTATATTTTGTTTATTCATTCATTGGTTGATGGACAATTACGTTAGTTCCACATGTTTGCAATCGCAAATTATGCTGCTATAAACATGCGTGTAATGTGTCTTTTTCATATAATAACTTCTTTTCCTTTCAGTAGATACCCAGTAGTGGGATTGCTGGATCAAATTGTAGTTCTACTTTTATTTACGGAATCTCCATACTATTTTCCATATCGGTTGTAATAGTTTACATTCCCACCACCAGTGTAAAAGTGTTTCCTTTTCACTACACTCACACCAATATTTATTGTTTTCTGACTTTTAAATTATGGCCATTCTTGCAGGAGTAAGGTGGTATCTCATTGTGATTTTAATTTGCATTTCCCTTATGATTAGTGATGTTGAATATTATTTTCTATATTTGTTGGCTGTTTGTGTATCTTGTGAGAAATATCTGTTCATGTCCGTTGTTCACTTTTTGATGGGATTTTTTTTCTTGCTGATTTGTTTGAGTTTCTCGTAGATTCTGGATACTAGTCCTTTGTCCAATGCGTAGTTTGCAAATATTTCCCCCGACTCTGTGAGTTGTCTGCTTACTTGGCTGATTATTTTCTTTTGTGGTGCAGAAGCTTTTTAAATTAGGTATTATTTATTTATTTATTTATTTATTTATTTATTTATTTGCTGCATTTGCTTTTGGGGTCTTAATTATGAATTCTTTGCTGAGGCCAATGTCCAAAAAAAGCTTTCCCAATGCTATCTTCTAGAATTGTTATGATTTCAGGTCTTAGATTTAAGTCACTGATCCATCTTAAGTTGATTTTTGTAGAAGGTGGGAGATGGGTATCCAGTTTTATTCTTTGACTTGTGGTATGCCAGTTTTCCCAGCAACATTTATTTAATAGGATATCCTTTCTCCACTTTATATTTTTGCATGCTTTTTTAAGATCAATTGGCTGTAAGTATTTGGCTTTATTTCTGGGTTCTCTATTCTATTCCATTGGTCTATACGCCTATTTATTTTATTTTATTTTTTATTTTTGAGACGGAGTCTTGTTCTGTCATTCAGGCTGGAGTGCAGTGGCGCAATCTCAGCTCACTGCAACCTCTTCCTGCCGGGTTCAAGCAATTCTCCTGCCTCAGCCTTCAGAGTAGCTGGGATTACAGGTGCCTGCCACCACGCCTGGCTAATTTTTTTGTATTTTTAGTAGAGATGGGGTTTCATCATGTTGGTCAGGCTGGTCTTGAACTCCTAACTTCAGATGATCCACCTGCCTTAGCCTCCCAAACTGCTGGGATTACAGGCATGAGCCACTGTGCCTATTTTTATACCAGTACCGTTTTTGTAACTATAACCTTGTAGTATAATTTGAAGTCTGATAATGCAATGTCTCCAGCTTTGTTCTTTTTGCGTAGTATTGCTTTGGCTATAATGGCTCTTTTTGGGTACCATATGAGTTTTAGGGTTGTTTTTTTCTAGTTCTGTGAAAGATGATGATGGCATTTTGATGGAATTGCATTGAATCTATAGATTACTTTGGGCAATATAGTCGTTTTCACAATACTGATTCTTCCTATCAATGAGCATGGAATATTTTTCCATTTGTTTGTGTCAGCTATGATTTCTTTTGGCAGTGTTTTGTAGATTTCCTGGTAGAGGTCTTTCACCTCCTTAGTTGAGTATATTCTTAGGTTTTGGTTTTGGTTTTGGTTTTTTTTGCAGCTGTTGTAAACGGGATTGAATTTTTTATTTGCGTCTCAGCTTGGTCGTTGGTGTATAGCAGTGCTACTGATTTGTGTACATTGGTTTCGTAACTAGAGACTTTGCTGAATTCATTCATCAGATCTAGGAGCCTTTTGGATGAGTCTTTAGGGTTTTCTAGCTATATGATCATATCATTGGCAAACAGTGACAGTTTGACTTCCTCTTTTCCAATTTGACTCCCTTTATTTTCTTTCTCTTGCCTGATTACTTTGGCTAGAACTTCCAGGACTATGTGGAATAGAAGTAAAAGTGGGCATCCTTGTCTTGTTCCAGTTCTCAGGGGGAAAGCTTTCAACTTTTCCCCATTCAGTATGATGTTGGTTGTGGGTTTGTCATACATGGCTTTTATTACTTTGAGGTAAGTACCTTCTATGCCTAGTTTCTTGAGAGTTTTTTTGTTTTTTTTTTTTAATCATAAATGATGCTGGATTGTATCAAATGCTTTTAATACATCTATTGAGATGATCATACAGTTTTTGTTTTTAATTGTTTATGTGATGCATCACATTTGCTGACCCCCATATGTTAAACTATCTCTGCAACTCTGGGATGCAATCCACTTGATCATGATGTTTTATCTTTTTTTTTTTTTTTGAGACAGAGTCTTACTCTGTTGGTAGGCTGGAGTAGAGTGGATGTGTTATCTTTTTCATGTACTGTTGGATTAGGTTACTAATTTACTATTTATTGTACAAGAATGGATATTCAGTTTTAGAAAATGCCCTTTTTGCATCAATTAAGATGATTATTTTTTCTCCTTCAAACTATGTAAATGAATTTAAAGGGACGAAGTCACCACTAAGTTATATGTACAAAATGTTATTGGTCAATGATTACTTCTGTTTTAAAAATACATAATTTTAGAAGCATCATTTATATTTTGACATATAGATCATGTGGATATGTGCTTATGTTATAATTTATTTTCCACAAGTTACATAATTCTGGACTTATTCTGAAAATCATTATGTGAACAGAAAATCAGTATTATAAACAAATACACACATTTCTTAATATTTAAAAGTCAGTTACATTTTATTTCATCTTATTTTAAAATTTTTAAGTTCATAAGGTATACTTCATATATAAATGAAAAAATAATTAAAATGATTAATTACTCTATCAGTGATGAACAAAAGTCACAATGTCTACTTTCAGCATCTATCATGTTTTCTATTAGTTAGCTTTTCAGAGCCAGTTTTCTTAAGATTTATATTCTGCTTCTGTGCAAACATAATCATCAAAGAGAGTGTAATGAGACATCATCAATTTAATTTAAATTTTCAAAAGTGCCAAGTTGATTGATCTTTTAAAGTGCCACAGGGATCTTGAAGGTAAACATCTTTTTCAGCATTATTAGTTTAAATCGGTGGTACAGTGGATCCTATGAGAGTATTATGAACACTGAATCCTACATAAAATTTTATATGCCAGTACACTAAATTATAACATATGCTTGAAAGACTAAAATTTAATTAGCACAGCCATGCAGGAAAATTAAGGAGTCAATATAATAATTTCACAAGAGGTCTTTAAACTCTTTTGAATTATACAATTTTAAAATATCATATCTTCTCACAAACGAATAAAAGCTCATGTTGCTAAGGTCTCAATTAGGCAACATACAATTTAAAGAAGTTTGATTGTGTATTAGAGTACATCATATGGATTCAACTGTGTAATAGTCAAGCTTCTTCCTGATCATCAAGATATTGGTAAATGATATTGGTACCAAAATTGAACTTGTTTCTTTGACTGGTTTTGGGTCCATAACTTTCCTTCCTGACATCAAATGCTCCACACGGGCAACAGTTTAATTAGCTGACAAGTATGTTCAGTAGAATTAATGGATGTCTCTATATAGGATACGTAAAAGCTTTGCATATTTTTTTAGGCTGCTAAGGGAAAAACAGAAACAGGTACTCTATGTAGCTTTCTAGAAATAGAATTTAAAAATTATTAATGTAAGAAAAATATTTTTAAAACCAAGTCAAACTTTAAGACACAACTGTTGGATCAGTGAAGTTGTGGGGCGGGGGGTTGGAGGAAATAACCGCAGTTATTTTAGCTGAGTTAATTCAGTGTAAATAATCATTAAAGAGGCTGGGCGCGGTGGCTCACGCCTGTAATCCCAGTACTTTGGGAGGCCAAGGCGGGAGGATCACGAGGTCAGGAGATAGAGACCATCCTGGCTAACACGGTGAAACTCTGTCTCTACTAAAAATACAAAAAAATTAGCCGGGCGTGGTGGTGGGCGCCTGCAGTTCCAGCTACTCGGGAGACTGAGGCAGGAGAATGGCATGAACCGGGGAGGCAGAGCTTGCAGTGAGCTGAGATGGTGCCACTGCACTCCAGCCTGGGCATCAGAGCGAGACTCCATCTCAAACCAAAAAAAAAAAAAAAAAAAAGAATCATTAAATAGATATAGAAAAATTAAAAAGAAAAAAATGGAACACAGCAATATTACACCAGTTGAAACAATGGGAAGCCGTTACCAAAGGGAGTGGTGAATTATTGATGCTTTAAAGCTTGAAAGAGGGATCCCTTGCCCTGGTACATAGATCTTGCCAGCCAAGACCCAGCCAGCTGGCACTGTCATCTCTGAGAATGCATGTAAGGGTGGTTTTGTAATTGTCTGAAAACTGAAAACAGCAAAAAACTACTGCTGGAAAAAAAGTGACAAAGGCAATACTGACAGGAAGGAAAGAGAAAACAAAGGACAGAAGGAAACAAACAGCAAGATTGTGTATTCCTTCCTTCCCCATGTTTCCAGCCTACTGAGTATTCTCTATTGTTGCAGCCCAAGAGAGTCAGTTGGCAAAGGAAAACTGTGGTTTGCAGTCACAACCCCCTTATTACAAACCCAATAATATAGAAGAACAGGTTTGAAACTGGGACAATATTTAACAATTTGCATATTAGTGTAAAATGTTTAATATCTTTAAAGTCAAGACAAAACTTTAAAACATGTCTTTATAAAGGCTTTTCTGTTGCTATATTCTCTTTTTCAACTTAGTATGAGGGTGCATAAGAAATTTTTTTGAGTACATAGTTATAGATTTCATTGCAATGCTCCCTTTTACTGACAGGGGAACATTTTCTCTTTGTGTGTTGGTGGTTATTTGATATGATCAAACAATTCTCTTATTTTCTTTTGAATTATTTTCAATCATGATGTTCCCATTTCCATATCTGAGTGTTTAATTTACCTATAACTATTTCAGTTTGGTGTGAGGCAGAGATACAATTTTATGTATTAACTCCCCACCCATGTAAATGGGCAATTATCTCAGAATAACACAATGAATAACTCATACTTTCCTCTCCACTTCTCAATGCCACTTCTGACATTTATGAAGAACTCAAATAGCTGTAGGTATGTTTGAAGCAGTTTATTCTGTTCGTTTGGTCAACCTCTATTTCTGGTTTTTAAATTTTTCCACAAGATATTTAGGATAAATTTTACAAGATTTTTGAAGAAAATGCAAATGCAACTTTGGATTAATTTCAAATTAATTTGTGAATTATCTCGTTTTATGATTTTTAGTCTTCCTCTGCACATATTTCTTAGATTTTATTCTATTCTTTTTCTGCAGCAGTCTTAACAATATCAACACATATTTATTAGATTTGCTCCTTGATGTATTCTATCTTTCGTTGTTATTACAAATGTCATTTTTTAAAAATGTTTCTTTCTATAACAGCTTTACATTTACAGAAGAGTGGAAAAGATAATACAGTAAGTCCCTAAAGACCACCCCCTTTTTAAGTATCTGACATAACGATGGTACGTCAATCACAACTAACAAAACTATTTTTAAGGTATTATTGTTAGCTAGATTCTAGACATTATTAAGATTGTATTAATTTTTCCTAATGTCATTTTTCTCCTCCAAGATCATGATACTACACTGCATTTAATCCTTATGACTCCCTAGCCTTCTCTGGTTGGTTTCTCAGACATTCCTTATTTTTGATGACTTAAAAGGTTTTGAGAAGTACTAATCAGGTATTTTTAGGATGTTTCTCAATTAAGATTTTTCTGATGCTTTTCTAATGATTAAAC